>NW_010537555.1:0-67977 GCF_000687285.1 Phaethon lepturus | reverse complement strand
TTAAATGACAAAGGTCTTTTCCAACCTTAATGATTCTGTGACATATTGTTCTCAAAGGTCACTAAGACAAAAATAAACATTTTTAAACTTGGCATCAAAAAGTTAGTGTTGTAAAAAATCGGGTTTTGCCCCTTTTTGTAAAAGAGTGTCAGGCTCAATTAAGTAATACTACTGCTGCTAGAGTCACACAAGCACGGGGTACATACATATACTGACAAGAAGTGCTAATTGGTGTCAGTCTGGAACTCCAATGTCCATGTCCCTGTGACAGACTACAAGTTAGCTCTGCAGGGATGAGGCTGGCTGCTGCACTGAATCTGGTCAGATTCTTTAGTTTTGTGATTCAGAACAAATATCTCCAAGGACCAGGCTATATACATCAGTCTCACTGGCCTGTGACCAAAAGCTAATATAACACATCTGTAGTGCCACTTCTTGCCTTCAAATGTCTTACTAAGTTTGTGAAGTATTAATGAGAGAAAGTTACAGCTGAAAGGACTACTGACACTTTCAGCCAGATCTGACTAATCTGCGGTTATACTTACGCAGATGTCTCACAGCCCACGATGTTTAAACAATCACCTGCCTTAGGCAGCCACCTGGACACGTCATACATACCACTACGCTTCTCAACTGAAGCATTTAATTTTTAAATTCAATTAATTATGGTGTTTGCAACCTGCTTCAGAGAAAACCCAAACAAGTAGCTTTAATTAAAAACACGTATTTCAGATATCTTTACAGCTCGTATTTTCATAGAATCATAGAATGGTTTGGGTTGGAAGGGACCTTCAAAGATCCCTTAGTCCACCCCCCCTGCCATAGGCAGGGACATCTTTCACTAGATCAGGTTGCTCAAAGCCCCATCGAATCTGACCTTGAATACTTCCAGTGATGGGGCATCCACACCTCTGAGCAACCTGCTCCAGTGTCGCACCATCCTTACAGTAAAGAGCTTCTTCCTTATATCAAATCTAAATCTATCCTCTTTCAGTTTAAAATTGTTACCTCCTGTCCTGTCACTCCTTGGCAAAAGGTTTCTGTCTTTATTATAAGCCCCCTTTATGTACTGAAAGGCTGCAGTAAGGTCTCCTTCCCTTCTCCAGGATGAACAGCCCCAACTCTCTCAGCCTTTCTTCATAGGAGAGATGTTCCAGCCCTTTGGCCATTTTTGTGGCCTCCTCTGGATGTGCTCTAACAGGTTCATATCTTTCTCACACATTTTAGCCAACTCCAGCCAAGCTACCATGCAACATAAATAGGAATACCACATTAATACAGAGATGCAAATAGTTAATTATTTTGAAGTCACAAAATATTCAACTCTGCTACCTAATGTGTACATCTGTGTATCTAGAAAACTGTCAAAAGAAGTACTCTTGTATACACAGCTGAAATTTCTCTGACTTTTTTTAGTCCTAGGTAAAAGAGGACTCCATAAATGGAAAAATTCTAGGTCCTGGCAGTCAATGAAATCTCATAAAGCAAATGGACAGAGACATTCTTTCTAAATATCAGTGGAAGGAAAAGTAAATTTTTAATATATATAAATGTATATGCATCTAGTAGGTGAAAGAGTATGGTGTTTTTCAACAGACCTAATTTTCAGAAAGCTTGAAAAAAGGTGCTCTTTCCCACCATCTTAAACTGGATTAAAAATTTACAAGAAAATCTGGAAGTCCCTGCAAACATTTTGAAATGTAGAGCAGTTAGTCCAGAGTCCAGACAAAGAAGACAGGATGTTGACAGTCACTGGTCTGCATTTCAAAATTCTCAGATTTTCTTGACTTTTAATCCAAATGGTAATCACATAGCATTTTGTTCTCAAGAGGAAGCTGAGACTTCCTGGAATATTCTGAAAGTATGTTTAATATCTGTTTTTACTAAAATCTTTAGGGCTTGTACATCATTAACTAAAAGACAACTACGAGTACTTTATTGCCTGTGCACACATCAGCTGAGTTGCTATTTTAGTAGTAATTTTCAGGTAATAATAATCAGCCCGTTCATTCCATATTAAGTTAGATTTGATCTGCACTATTGCATAATTTGTCTGCAGTTGTCAGTTTAAACAGTTCCCTTAGAATTTCAAGTATCGTATAAGGTACATCATTACAATAATAGGTTTCTGTTCCCTATCCATTCCAGAAACTCAAGGGTAACATTTTTCCAGTTGAACAAGAATAGCAAGTTCTTTCAGATACTTAAGGTAAAATAAAATAATTTGCTATTTTTTATGCAAGCTAGTAATATATGAATTATTGACTCTACCCAAAAGGAAAAATAAAGAGAGTCTTATGTGAATCTGAAACATTTCTGACTATCTCAGCAGCTTTCAGGTTTCAGTCATGTTTTCATTTCTCAGCTATATCAAATTAACTGGAACTCATGCAAAACATTCATTAGCGTATGGGAGATGTGACTGAATTATTAACTAACATATCTGCGACTGCACACTCACCACCGGTTATATGAAGAATGTCTTCTAAAAAACAGGCTATATAAAATGCCACTACTCACAAGGAAGAATAATGGAAGACCTCTGTTTCTGCCACATGAATGTCCCTTGGATTGGAAGAGGTGTTTTGTTTCACAGTATTACCTTTCAGTTTGGCAGAAATGGCAATTTATACCCAGAGATCATAAACTCTGAATGTTCCAAATCATCTGCATTTATCTCAGCTCTAAATTGTAAAGCATCAACTAGACTCAAGCCTGCGTCTTTGTACCTTGGCCCCTGCAGAATCACAGACCAATACTCACCCTAAATCCCACCAGCACTTCTTTCACTGACTTAGTGCAGACTTAGGAAGCCTGCCAAGGAGGCCCTCTCTGTGCAGAAGGCATTCCCAGGCAGGCACGAGGCAATACTGGAGCATGATACAATCCTGTGATAGCAGGACAGATCTTAAAGGTAGCAATAGCTCTGATACAAATCAACTGGCTTCTTTATATAGTACCTGCCCCCAAGGCATTTCAGCACTGCAGAGGTGTTGCAGCTGAGGCCAGCACCCTCTGTGTTTCACCACCAGTAAAGTTAGTACTGTTGGAAAGAGTTAGAACGAGCAACAAGACGTGGTGGTAGCGTGAAGACCTTATTGTGAGAAAAATCTGTCTTTCATTTAATTTTGGTGAAGATTGTTATTTTTCTTTCTCCCAGAATAACATCCTGTACTGGACACATTCAACAGATCAGCACCTTCCCCTCAGGAATGTGGTGGCACTTTTTCGATTCCTTTAGAACTCTGAGGAAGAGTCTTATGTAACCCAAGCCTACAGCAGCTTCTGAACTTCAGATATTTAAAAACTATATCTTAAAATGTGACTCATGTCTTGGGTTATGCAACAAGTCAAAAGATACACAATCCCATCAGAAATGGTAGGTTGCACTATGTTAGCTAACTTCATCCAACATCTTCCTTTGACACAAACTGTCATGCACCACCACCACAGTGCAAGTTAGACAGTGCAAAGTTAGAAAGGTAAGCACTGTCTGCCCAGTAATCCCATGGGAAAAGCTTGAATAAAACTAGCCCTTGTTTAGTCCCAGAGAAGACAGCCTTTGTTTGGATTTTTTAATTCAACAGGCTTTTGCTTGCCAGTTGTGGTATAAAGCTCTTCCAGAAAATATAAGACAGCCCCAGATGGATTATACCTACAACATAACAACATTAGAGTGTAACTATCACAATGTCAAGTTTGTGGTTCAGATTTCATAGATTATAAAACAACTATATAAACTTGCATCTTGATCTCTGAGATAAACTATTCCCAGATAAAAATGGATCAAACTTCAGTGACAGCCTGAGCCTTTAAAAGTAAATCCCAATGCACTAAAGAAATTCTCCTTTCAACAGAAGGATAATGTAAAACTTTCCTTGATCTCTACACTTAACACTTTTGTACATGAGACTCTTTTCTTGTGATCCATGTATTATATTTTAATTCATTTCCAATGCTTGATGACACTAAGAATGACTTAATCTCATTTTTCCTTGAAGGAGTATGGCACTCACATGTGCAACTGAGGTATGTCTCCTCCTTCATGTGTGTGGCCATGAACTTTGATTCCACCTCACAACATTAAAAATGATGGCAAGGTAATTACAAAGAACTGCAACACAACTCCTACTATGCCAGTGAAATGCAAAACTTCTCTCATGTTGGACTGAAGATGTGCATTCTGGCAGCTAAATGTAAGATAAAATTTATGTAGTGCTATTAGTGAGTGTCTGCAGCGTTTCTATGTAATAGCTGGAACATAAGGTTCCCAAAGCAATGTAACTGGTAGATCTGTTTGCTCTACAGCATCTTCACATCTGTCCTATCTATGTAGGCTGGATACTTGGCTAAAGGTTATTCTGCTGCCTTTTTTTTTTTTTTTTAAACATACACCTCACAGCTTTGCTGAAGTATTTTTTTATTAAACATTTTTGTCTCTATTCATTTGAAAATCTGAAACAATCTAGAATAAATAGAAGTATCAGTATACACAAAGCATTTCAAACAAGATCAGAAACGTCTCTGTAGATTTGCCGAAAGTACACTTATTTTCATGACTTCTGAAACTCCCTGTATCTTAAAAACAGCAGACAGGCATCCCTAGGTGCTGTACCATGATATTTGGAAGAACAGAGCACTGTCCTCACAAAACTACTATCTTCTTTCAACACCATGAATTTACTGGAAAGTCCACATGCTGCCAAAATATCATATGCCACAGCCACATCAATAAATACCTGCTGTACTCCACATGTGAAAGATCAATGGCTGTAAGACATTTCCAAAATGAACACGCTTTAGTACTTGAATTTCTATGTTGAACTAAAGGTAAAGGATTTTTTTTTTGCAGAACAGACACAGGGTAACAGTTATGACATACTTTCTCTTGGGCAGCATTCTCTCTATATTTATGGACTTACAAATTGTGCCAAACTAAAAAACCCAAACGACCAAACATTTCAAAGGATTTTAAGTTCCCATTTGGAAAAAAAAACAAAACACCAAAACCCCAAGATACACAAAGCAATCACCTTATCTGTTTCGCTGCCCCATTTCCTGATTAATGCTCCTCAAAACTTCTGAAAAAGGAAAATTTTTACTTGCAAAAAAGGAAATCTCAGTCTTGCAACAGACCTTTCAAGAAATTCTGAATGCTCTTTCTTGACACATATTACAGGTGAACAAAATTGAGTTAACATTATTATTTTAATTTTAAAGGATATCTTTAATGTTAAAATGGATCATCTGCTATGCCTTGTCATCTCAGAAGGAAGGTTAGAAAAAAGACTGGTAGTGCATGTATGCCTGGGTCTTTCTTAAAATACCTTTGTTTCTGTGAAGATCCTGAACTACTCGAAATAACCAGGTCTGCTCAGGTTGTCTAAGCAGTTTCCTATTCGTGAAATAGGTTATTTTACAAAGGAGTGAATTCGGTAGGATGTCCCCAAGTTAACGGGCCCCAAATCAGCTAGTAAGCATCAGCAGAATGCTACTTCCAGGATCCATCAATGTCACTGTGTGCTGCCCAGAATATAATTTTCTAAAAACAATTTGCTAGATTTTAAAGGGTCAAGCAGTCAGCACTGACAGAAGAAAATGCTTTTTTCTCTTGGGAAACAAGTATGGAGCTTTACAACGATTGCCACAGCTCCTACCAGTGCTAGCAGACATGTATTGTGCTAGGAAACTTTGGTAGAAATTATGCCAAAAATGAAACAAGTTTTACGTATCAGCTAGGATCATGCTTCTTTGTGTGTGTTTAATAAGAAACACAAATACCATGAATAAACACATAAGTACCATTTAGGATATTTTAAATTAAATTATACTTCCCCCTATTTTTAAATTAGCATATATGTGTATAGTATACATATGTACATACATATGTATGAATACATATATGCATGCACATGCATACATATGTATACATAAAGTATTAACCTTTTTAATCAGCACTGCAAAATAATCTTTAAAGTTCTGTTCATTTTTTTTAAGGGAGAAAAGATCATTTCACCTCCAGCACCACAAGTCATACAACAAAATATAAAAAACCCCGAACTAATAAACATTTCTAGGTTTGACAGCTAACCTACAAGCTAGTAACATACAAATGATAGGACTGTATATCTGATGCCACGTACAAATTTAAACACGTTAAATATGATGAGTGATTTGTTAAGGAAATGATAATCGGAAAGTCTGACCCAGTTAAAGCCTCTTCATAGCAAAGAGAAGACTCAAACTAACTTCCAAAGCCCTGCTAAGGCACCATGGTTCGCTAGGAGATTTGAATGCAGATCTCATAAGCATAAAGAAACATCCACACATACCTTTTCTTTCTGCAGCATGCTGATAGTTTACAAAACAACAAAAAAGAGAGAGACAGAAATTTGGACTACTGCAGGATAGTTGTAAAGTCTGCTGTTGCAGGAGTTAGGGAACCATAATGGAACAGCAGTTGTGCCTGAACTAGTGACACTGAATACTCCAATTGAGTGATAAAACCCCAAGCCCTAATGGTGCCTAATTATGTAAAATAAACATATAAGAATCTAAAAAACAGGAAGCAGCAGCATAGGTTAAACTATTATTTGTTGTGAGGTTGTATTTGAATAATAATTTTTCCTGCAGCAAACTGGGTGTCAGAGCCCCAAGTGCACTAATAAGCCCTAATGAGCCTCACCCAGGGCCTCCATTTGCACCCATGGGCCAAGAGCTCTATTTAAGCTCAGCCCCAGCACTTCAGTCTTGGCCTGAGCTATGATGCTGTAGGGCTGCTGGTCTCTAGCTCAGCCCCAGCTCTGCCTATAGGGTCCCTTTATCCAGACGTCAACCCATGGACTGGCTCCCTGGTTTGACAGGCTGGCCTCGTCACTATGGACCTGCCCAGTGACCTGATCCTAACTCATTTATGGTTCGACTTCCTGGGACCTGCCTCCTCACCATGAACACCCCTGAGGATCTGGGCTCTTGGCTGAACGTGGCCACCAAACTCTGAGTCTGCCCTGCTAGTCTCAGTTGGGTGAGGGGTTGGTCCTTGGTGATGAAGGCTTTGCCAGGTCTGTTATTGCAATTGGTCCTGGCTTGCCTTCCTTTAGGGAGTAGCCCTGCTCTTGCTGCTCCTTTACACCAGGTTTAGAAGCGGTTAGAGACTTCTAATGTTTTCAGAAAGACAAACTACAGCAAAAAGATGTCATTATGGGAAGAGGCAGCTTCCCAGTTATCCTGGAGGATTAGGGCTGTGACTAGTGTTTGGATCCTGGTAGTCCAAGGGATTTCTCTACTGAGGAGAATGCAAAGAGCTTCTCAAATTCCAGAAGACAGACTCTGAAACACTACATGGACTAGTTACTAAAATCAATTGACTTGAGGATGTCAAAACTTGTGTGGAAAGTCTGCAATTTCTAAGCCCATGGTGCAAGAATATGTGGAAGTTTTTACATGCAGAGGGAAAAAAAAGTATTTTTTTTTTCATATCATATCATAGGGAAAAGCTTCAAACCTAACTAGGTATCCTGTAGTGCTTTAACTTTTGAACAGAGGAAATGTTAATGGAACTGCCAGCTGTCAGCTACATCTCAGAAATAAGAAATATCTCAATGAAATTGTAATTGCCCCAGTGGAAATCTTGCAGTGAAAATTTAAAAAAGGAAGGAGGTGGGTTTTTTGTAGTTGTAAATGCAGAAACGGAGTGAACTTCCACAGAGATCTATGGAAATAGGAATCTAGTTAAACAGGTCTAAAATGAATGGTTAACTTTCCATCCAGTTAAGATGGAAAAGACAGGCTTTAGTATTTCATACATTTATGTATATATGTAACATATATACAGAACTGTCTAAAGAGTGGGCAATAATGGGTTACTCTGAAAAAGTAAAGTTCATAGTACACAGGGAAGTAATTAGTAAAGATTCCTGTGAATCTGCCTTGGGATTGTTATTTGATATTTCCATTAACAGTCTTGGCACAAAACCAGGACTATGTTAATTACTTCTCCTAGTGACAAAACTGGAAGGCAATTCTACGCTGGAAGTCAATAGAAAGAGAATATCCCAAGCACAGAATAAGATGACCTTGAGAACTGATGCTACAGAAATACTGCCTTATAGTAACGATACGAAGTGCCAGGTCATGCTCCGGAATTTCAGCAAACTGGTGAGTCATCACTGAAAAATGACACGTGGAAAAAGAGATGATTCCATTAAGTCAATAACAGGATGTCCATGAGCCACCAAGTCTGATATAACTGGACAAAAGAAAGGTAGTCTTCGAATACATAAAGCACTGTGTTTCCAGTAAGAAGCTATGGTAAAAAGAAACATGTGAAAACACCTTACCTGGAGTGTTCAGGAAAGATGTATTTAGCTGTAATACCTACACAGAATTTGCTGAGGAAAGGAGAGCGTATCTTAAAAGTTAGATTGAAACAGGTATGACTGCTTTCTCTAAATAGGTCTGGTAGTCAAACAAAAGAAAAAATAATGCTGATACAAGTACATAAACAAGTATAAATTTATGTAAACTTTCAGCTCAAAAATCAAATGTACTCAGAAGTTCAATTACTTTTCAAATGTCTGAAATGGGTATTTGAAGAGTGGGTATTATACTAAAATGGTGTCATTCAAGTTAATAGCTGAGTGTAAGCATTTTGTTATGATTACCTTGTTTTAAGGCTGTATGGCTAATGCATGGACAACAGCTCCAAGACTAGACTGGCATAAAGGCTCCCTGCTTTGCAATAAATTTCATTTTTAAAAATATGGGTAAATATCTTATAGCTAAGACAACAGAAGCAGTGCATTTTACACTGCTAGGTATGTGCACAGAAGAATAGAAATTGATTTATATTTACTGCAGAAAATATTTGGGCCTTTAAAATTGTTCCTGAAGACTAGGAATATTATTCTCATGAGCAAAGTTTCTGTACTTGACCACCCTCCTCCAAATAACCAATTGCTTTAGTAATCATATAGCTCCTTGTTAAAAGCATTGACAGCTCAAAAGCCAATACAGTTTTGGTTTTCCTCTGTAATTGGATTTCACTAGAAAGCCCACATGAATACCATTCTAAAATCACTCAGCATCTACTGCAAATAGCACCTATGAAGTTATGTTGACTCAGAAGTGATCTACTTCTCTCTGCTACTAAAAAAGAAGGTCCTGACCTTAGCTGAATAAAAGAAAGATTATATTTCAGCAGGAAAAGCAAGCTGATCTGACCTGTACACGGCCTCTGAATGACTATTCAACATTAAAGAGGAGGTAAGAATGTGCCTTGTGGTGGTAGCAAAGCCCTAGGTCACCTTAGAGAGCCCTACATGCCTTAAAAAAAGTAACATGCAATATCTTTGATACATTAACTACTCTTATTAAATATTTTCATAGTCTATTATGTAAATAAAAGAAGAGAAGCTTTTGTTTCAAAACTATTTTTTAAGCAAACACAAAGTGGAAAGTCATTGAAATCCTGTTTTCTAATCAGAGTCCTAATTCCATCTTAAACTGGAGGTTAGCAAGCCTTGCTTATGGAAGGGACATGTTAAATTTGAGAGAAAAAAATTAAGTCCTCTTTGGTCAGAGGAGACAATGTGACTTTTAATTTTTGGACTGTTGTCTTTGCTACATACTTATCTCCCCAAGAAACACATTCAACCTTCCCTGATTGTTTCAGAAAAGGCAGAGTCCTCTGGTACTTTATTGGGGTATTCAGCTGAATGGTTTAGAGGAGCTTTTTTGTTTTATGCCTTGATAATTGCTTCCTGTCTGATGTCAATTGTATTTTAGGGAACAACCTGACTTTTGGTTTAATTGTCAATAGTTGAGCAGAACTCTAGCAGTCTCAAAACATATTTCAAGTTTTTGGGAAGATGCCCTTCATTTTTTGAGGCTAAACTCCTCTCTATTTTCTCCCTATGTAGTACATCATTCACCAGAGAGCTTGGTACAGGAATAATTGTTTTCAACTTTCTGCTATCTTGCCTCTTTCAGCACATTGTTTTATATCTTACTTCCATTTGTTATCCCACAAGGGGGGGGACAGTAACTTCAGTTTTATGAAGACTGTTCCTAAAAGTAGCAGAAATGAGAAAAGACAATATTATGGTACCATAAATGAGCTACAGGAAAGATGGTCTAGGCTATGGGTTTTTGACTCTTATTTCATCTCATGTTTTTAATGAAAACACTATATGGATATTTAGTACTGTGTGACCACAAGTCTCTCTACCCTGCTTTAAATAAGGCAGAAGTAACCTCACAGAAATCAGTATTTGTGACATTAAAACTACTGTAGTGAAAAGGACTATACTGGAAGTGAATCTGCTAGAAAAAGTATAGTGTCTGCTCTGTGTCCATAGAACCGAAACAAAGGCAAATCCCTGGAGGAATGGCCAGAATATCCCCAGGGAATGTGCTGAAGATAATAGGGTTTTTTTTACTATGGAAACCCACTAACTCTGTTTTTAAAAAAAAAAAAAAAGAAAACAGAAATAACTTCAACTGCAAATCTAGCCATTATCATGTCAGAAATACTATCATCTAGCTTTTCTTTATAATGCGGTCTCTTTACTTACCTGGCAGTACATGATCACTCCATTGTTTGAAAAACATGGAAGTTAACAGAGAGCATGAAGAGAATTTGTAGTATGGCTATAAAAGTCAGTTGACAAAACTCACTCATGAGAATATCCAATTAAAATAACTGATTAGGAATTAATTCAGTCCATTGATTTACATTTTTAGCTTGCTTAGGATACTAATAACATTCCAGAGTGGTCTGCTCAGAATGGTTTGATGTCAGTTTGGGTCAAGTTTGTTTCTCAAGCAGCCTCTTAATAGAGTGGAGCCTTGTTGTGTGCTGAAAATGTCTGTGTGGGAATGCTTGCCGATTGTATATAAATGTCCGTCTTCAAAGAGTAGGGAAGTAGCTCCTAGATTTAATGAAGACTTAAATGGTATTAGCCTAGGGGAATATTGTTTAAAGGATAGCACCTTGTCTTGTTGAGTCTTATTTGCTATGCTATAGGTGTCAGTCATGGAGTTGGCCTGTAGAATCAGGAATAATTTTGTACTTCTTTTTACATAAACCTATTCTTCCTTGTCCCACCCCCGCGAAATGGAGGTTATTTGAAGGGAATCTGCATTGAAATTTATTGCACTGAAATTTTTAACGCTGAACTTGCATTAGACTACTACAACCTCTATTCATGATAGTCACAGAAAAAACAGCACAATATTTCAGATTACTAAAGCCAGTAACTTTTAAGAACTAACTGCCAATACCATAAATTGAAATTCCAAGTATTTATTTGTTCAAGCTACCACTGAAGAACAAGAAAAAAATAATATATTGTCTTTTGTCAACCTCTATATTATAACCAAAGGCTGAGAATATTAATCTTTTCTGTCAAGCAAAGCATTATTGTACCTCCCTTAGTCATCCAATCTTTTCAAATATATCATTATTTCAAAAAAGATGGAGCATACCTGCCAGCTGTCTCTTTGTGGGGAGGTCACAGAGTGACAGACACAGGGAAGAAGGAACACTATAAATATCCTCCATTTGCAGTCTCCGTATTTCCTCTTTAGATACTGGAAATATTATTAGTGAGTTTTCCTTATTTGGTTTCTTTTTTTCCTAGCAACAGTTAATTTTTACAGATATTGGCTCAAAGTGGAAAACAACTTCTATGTGATTATCTTCACCTTTAAAAACAAGTAGGCATTAAAAAAATCTCATCAAGAGAAATGTATAAATTTCTGGAAGTATTATATTGCAGCTTATTTTCATATTATAAATAATGACTTAGTAATTAAGAAAAAGTAATATCTATGCAATTGTTTAACTAAAGACCTTGTATTCTGAGTGCGCAAACAGTATCCATGTGCACTTTGTGCCATTTAACCTGGAGACATGCCAATGAAGTGAAGCAGTCACCTGTTCGACAGCTGGAAAGGTACAATTCCATATGGATGGCATGGAATATGCTAGAATAGAACGTATTAAGCTATTAAATATTTTAACCTTGCCTATGATACAGACCCATCATAAATGTTTATCAGATAGAATCACAGAATCATTTAGGTTGGAAAAGACCTGTAAGATCATCGAGTCCAACCGTTGACCTAGCACTGCCAAGTCCACCGCTAAACCACGTCCCTAAGCACCACATCTACATGTTTTTTAAATACCAGATCAGAATGGAGAACGAATATTTGTGCCAAATTGTCACAGAAAGAAACAAAAAGCCCAAATTCAAGCATGATGAATGCTATCAAAGCATATCCTTTCCTATCTGAGATGCTTTAGACAAGGTGCTTTAAACTTTCTTATGTGTTGCATTCCTTTTTTAAGAGTTGTTGCTGTATAATATGCTGTTTTCTCTGTATTGTCTCACTATCACACTAAAAATAACAAGCTGGCAGCCTCTCAAATACCTAGTGTTAACCAAACCATCAGTCACATACAGCTCTGACTTCTAGAAGAGAAGAAAATAAATTTTGCACGCATAAAATAACAACAGCTGAATTTCAGCTTTTCATTAAAAACTTAAACACCTTGTAAAAACTTCAGATAATCTAAGATGAGCAAAGCATCAAAAAAAACCCAAACTAACCTTGACGTTGTTTCTATTACTTTTATTGGCTACCTGGGGTCTATACCCACCTGATGGGAGCAGCAATAAAAATTTGTCCTATAATTGATGCTTGAACTATGAAATAAGTATAACAATATTGGGCAATACAAGCACCAGTAAAAATTATTCAATCAATAAAATACCTAAATGGAAATAATATGGAAATTTAAAGAAATCAACAATTACACCCATTTTAATACAAATTCCAAGCTAGAATTTGGGAGTATTTAATTTGAGATGACTCCATAAAATGGAAACAGGACTTTTCTATAGTGTAAAGAGACCATATTGGTTTTATAGAATAAATCATGGGGTTTTGAGTAATAATATCAGTTAGAAAATGTGGAAATAGTTCATAGGTATTCTGTTTTTTTAAAATAAAAATGTTCTTCAAAATACTCGGGTGGGGAACTAGTACATTCCTGAAAAATTAAAATGTACTTCTGCTCTAAGTAACGACTCTGAAAACGGAATCATGATATTAAACACTTATTTCATTACAAGGTCCTCTAGACCAGGGCTTCTCATTTTACAAAGAAAACAATTTTTCCTTCTAAATGTCAGCCACATATACCTTCAAGTACAACAGCCAAATTGAATTTTTCCTTCTCAATAATTCTCTCTAAAAATTACAATTATGAAGGTCAGCTTAGTTCTGAATGTCATCTGCATAATGTGGTTACATCCAGTTGGCTTGTCCCTAATCCAGCCCTCATTTTCATCTTAATTCCTTGTAATTTGTGACATATCTATCTTCCTAGTACATCACCAGCTGGGTTTCTCTCCATTTTAGACAGAGTAGACTGTAGATCCTTAAAACCTTTTTAGAAAATAAAGTCCTACTGAAATGTCTCAATATGAAGACAGTAATCAGGATAAAAAAATACCTTTCACTCCCACTGCCAGTTGAGCGTGCCTTGGCTCATGCATGCATGTACATGAACGCCAATTCTGTACCTGGAACAAGATAATCTGAACTCTGGCACGCATGGGGAAAATACCTTGTCACGGTGGCTTCGAAAGTTTAATTTAAAGGAGTAGTAGGAGTAAGGCAAATCAGAAGCACTTTTTTAACCTTTCAGTATATTCAGATCGAATCATAAGATAGCTTATTAGAATAGAAATTTGTCTTTCTAATTTTTTTTCTAATCTGTTCTTTGTTCTGACTAGATAAGAAACATGGCAAATGTAAACAAACATGGGATTTTTATCAACATTAACAGGCTTGGAATGAACTAAGCATAAGAAACAGCAACAGTTTTCTATACCGCTGCAACAAGCACCCTAGTTTCCTTACTGTGAGATGGAGGGAAAACGCCAAAGAAAAGAGATTTAAACAAAAAATTAAAATATATGAACTATTAAACCTTACCTTGCCAGCCTGGTTTACACACTGGTTTGACATTAACTCGTACTACGACATCTTCTGTTGCATGTTTTTGCCCACAGTCGAAAGCTGTTACCATTATCTCATACTGATGCTGTTTATCATAGTTCAGTTTCTCGGTGTTTCTGATGTTACCTATAGATTCAATATAACATTCAGAAATTACTTCCTGGCTAAGCGTATACGGACTATAACATTTGGGTCCTGGTTAATCAAGTTCCTTGTGACCAGAAAGCTCTTTGAAGCACATGGGACATCCACAGATAGGACAGTTATGAGGAATGGGAAGTATTTTCTGTCAATCCAGTAGACAAGTTCTTAGGCAAATATAAGATGCTAGGGATATAATATGGGCATGTCTATATTAGAAAACACCTGCTCAACAACACTTTCTAACATAAGACTAATTAGCATCTTGAAATGTAAGGCATGAGTAGGTGAAACCTCATTTTCCCAGAATACACTGCTTTAACGTGGCAGCCACATTCCTGAGATCCAGTGCCGAACATCTCCCCAGGCTAAGTAACTTCCTTTTTTCCCTGAAAGCTATTACCCTTTAGGTGAGAGAGATTTTTAGCCCTTTAACACCCTTCCCTGGGTTTTAAAAATAGGAAGAACCCCAGAATCACCTTCTAAATTAGAGCGCTTAGCACTATCTGATATGACAGCACAGAGTTATCACATGGAAAATAACATTCAGCAACAACAGACATCATCTGCTGAACCTGACACATATATAAAGGTGACAAATTACCTGTTTTGGGAACAAAGACATTACAACTTTCACAAGGAAAGATCTTTCCCAGAGTACTTCCTGAAGGACTGGAAGATTACTGTACAGAATGTATATTTTTGTAATTAAGGAGTTCAGCATTTTAATACTGTCCATTCCCACTGATACGCACTTCTTGCTTAGATTGAAACTTAAGACTGTTTAATATAATTCACACTTTTGCTCAGGGCTCTTTTTTATACCATCACTTTCTATGAGAATGATTGTTCTAGAATTCAAGAAACAAACTTACTGTGGATCAGCACTACATATAACTGCTTTTAAGCATGGATCTGCAAATTTAAATTGTTTGGGCGAAATTTGGAATGGAGAGCACCCAAATCCTGGAATTTAGTCAAATACAGTGATCTAATTCCCATAGGTGCTGGTCAAAGTATCTGTCATTAGGCATGCTGGCATTGTTTTGGGTTTTGGGTGTGAGTTTTGGTGGGTTTTTTTCATTCAAATGAATGAGGCAAAAGCAGACAAATGAAACTTCTTAAGTATATCTTTCACTAAACCTCCATAGTTTGACAAGTAAAAATTGTTAGCAGGTGTCTGTCTCTGACGCACACGCCTTATCTTGTCAGAGCCCAACACTTTTCTGGCTACTACTACATTAAAGCCAACTTTAGCAGTTTAACTGAAACTGATGCAAAACTTTTCAGGTCGGGCCTGAAGGAAGGATGCTTTAGCAATTATCATCATCTTCTGGTTCAAAACCTTTAGTTTAAATAGACCCTTACATTTGCAGCTATAAATCAGGCCCCGTACCCCATTTTCTATTGACTTCGAGTCTTTACACCTCCCTTCCTGAGCAGGGCACAGAGGGGGACCAGCCCTATCACTATTTTTATGTCTCAAATGGAGAAGTAGAATGACCTGCTGAAGACTGATATGGAAACAGTACTATGTCCTACCGCTTCCTCGGTGTTCTCTCTCAGGCACCTCACCTTGCCAGGCATTTTCAAGTCTGCCATGCAGGTAGCTCCTTCCATCACAAGAGCAACTGCAATAACGATATCAACTGCTTCATTATTTTGGAGTTAGTGATTGGCAAAACAATTTAATCTACCCATTTTACTATCTCGAGTTGCTTGATTAGTAGCTGCCTAAGAGGATTTAATGAAAAACTACACTGTATGTTTAATTATTCATTTAATATCTGCTCAGCTGTCCTTTCATTTCTGCACTATATTATTTCTTACATGAATCAACATACTTCCCTATTTGTTCTCCTTGGTATTATTTTAATCCATGATCAGCAGAGATAATACTCAAGAAACCAAAATTGTCTGAATTTACATCAGCAGACTGCTAGAATTTGCATGGCACATTAACTGTCCTCCAAGATTTATCAATCATTACAACATATGTTAATTCCACTAAATTTATCTTCCAAGATTTGTATTTAATTAAGGTCTTTTAAGATTTGGACTAGAAAGATTCTGACTATTAGGTGTTATTCTGGAAGGTCATTTGTCTGTCTTGCAGATGTTACCCAATAGCTTATTGATTTCATAATTATTCTATTTTTCTGTTATCTCTGATGCTTTACGCTTCTTTGTTATTTTACAATTTAATCAATATGATTAAAAAGACACAGAAGGGAAGCACTATAAATAGAGACTAATTAAAGTTTTAGAGACAGTAGACTGAAAATTTAAATTTATATCTCACCCATAAACAAAAAGGCAATCAATAACATTAAAAAAAGAAAATTTAAAGGGAGAAGTACTTTTCTACACAGTTCACAATTTTTTTCAGTCTTTCTAAATCTCTGCCTTCTCCTGGAAATACACACAACTATAACAGATTTAAAACCCCCAAAAACAGATACGTGATAACAGGAATATAACAAATCCTGCCTGAGGACACACACATTTACACCTCTCTCTCTTCAGAGTCAGTTTTGGGGATAATTTGATACAGACTTCCCTCTTTTATGGCTGTCTTTCATCTTATTTAGGAGCAGTTCACAAGAACAGGGAAAGACTTGACTAATTTACTATGGCAGTTCCCCCTTAAATGTCATACTTCCTGTGTGTATAAGAAGTATAAAACTGAACCTCCTAACTCTTACAAGAGATGAGGGCTAGCGTTTGTTACATGAGTGGCCTCTGACTTCAGTCGGCTCATAGGAGTGGCAGCTCAGCATTCCCAGCTGCCAAGAGCCAGTATGAACTGTATTTGGCCATAAGTCAACTGAAGGATTAGAATTGCCTCTTGTCAAAAAGGTGCACTTTTCAGTGATAATGGAAAGAAATTGTGGTTTAATACATATCACGTGCAAATACTTAACTGTAAAGTTTCTCTACTTTTCTGGCAAGTTGAAGTTTCCATAGCTCCTAACATAGATCTCAGTGCTGTAAAGGATGAGCTTGTGAGATGTATTTTCTAAGATATGTAATTTGATAGAACCTGCGCTGACTGGACAGATAAGTCAGTAACTCATCTTCATGCTGAACAATCTGAACATGTATTTGTGAAGTGCTTCCCAATGGTGGGTGGCAAACACTGTTATCCCCATTTTAGAGATGAGAGTAGGTCAGAGCCATGACAGAATCTGTATCTATATCTGAATCCTCTGATCATCTGACCATGACCCTTGACAAATGAAGGCAGAAAATTTATAAGAATGTTGCTCTGCTGGCGTTACAACAGATCTGTGCATTGTGGTTTAATTTTTCTGTTAAAAATTTAAAAAAAACTGAAAAAAGCCTACACAATATTGATACGATAACTGACTTGATGATTTGGATTCTCTGCTAAGACAACTAGACTAAACTGCATGCAAAAGTCTCTTAAAACTTACTACATCCTATACCTTTTAGTCCCAGTTCTTTGCACAGCAAAGCATAAATTTGTCCTTTGCCTTTACGTGATTGTATTTTATGACCAAGAGTTCATTACCCTCCAAGTTAGGCTCATCATATACAAGAGTCAATTTTCTTAGTGATATGGCTTCATAACACAATGTAATTTTGTTCACAAAGAAATTACATACCAAGGGTCAAAGTTGCCAAACATAAATGGGAAGCTTTATATTACCTACCTTTAGGTACCTCATTTACAAAGATCTACAAGAACTACACCAGAGCTAAATGCTGTCTCTTGTGCCAGTGCTGGGTGCCTATCAACTTGTGCCTCGCACAATCTGGTGATCTGAAGTAGACCGTGCACTGCTACAGTCTGGAGGGTTCTCTCTTCCTTTCTGCAAATATTCCCCAACACGTAATACAATTTTTGAAGACAACAAAATGCTCCCTGGATTGATCTAGACATGAGAAATAAGTTTTGTCTAAAAAGACAATGATCTGCCAAAAGCAAAAGCTGATGGAATAGCATGTTCATCTTTCTAAAGGTCTGTGTTTGTGGTTAGTTTCATAGGTTGGTGGTGAAAAAAAATGCACCATCTGGGACTGATAATGGCATGCTTTCCTCACACCCCCCCTACTTTTAGGGCCCTCTGCAATATTTAGATTTGATTCTAAGCATCTGATTAAATAACCTTTCTGGGCAATGAAATTCCAAACTTAGGTTACTGAAAAGCAGAAAAAAAATCGTAACTTGCAGAAGACACAAGAGCCTAGATTTGTTTCTCACAACGGCGTAAAAAAACCCTATAAACAAAATCCTAATTAGCACAATATTAACAGTCTCTGGCATTTCATACATCTATTTTAATCAGTTTTATTGGTAAGAAAAATGGGCAAAATGCCAAAGAATTTGCACCAGAGAAAGTTTATATCAGCTGGCACAGAGACACATTCTCAGCAGTGAAATGTGTTGGAACTAAGCACCGTATTTCTGTCACAAAATAAAAGTGCAACCATCTATTCTAACTCTGTCTCTAATCCCAGTGGGTTTAAGCAATTACTATTATCTTAAAAAATTGCAAATTAGACTGCAATCACTGTTGGTTGTGGCAGCACTGCTCTTTTAATGAGCAAATAGATCAAAAAATATTAATTGAATTAATGACTAAGAAACTGCAAATATTACAACTTTATACCAATTATTGACTGCAGACTTAGAAGTTCTGTATAAATCAACAATTTTCTCATTCCCTTTGCTGGAAAGCAGGTCCCAGGCACAGGAGAACAAAGATGTAACCAAGGATTCCTTAATACTACTTCTCCAAAGCATATTTTCTTCCATACTGCAGAATAATGGATCTGCTTCAGGAAGCACCACAAATGGATAGATCTGTGGACCCACATCCTGAAAGTTTTAACAATTAATAAACATATCCAGAATATTGTCAATTCTACATTTAGACTCTGCTCCAGAAAGTTCAGAAGAATGGAACTAGCTATAAAGCAGTGAGTAAACCCTATTAGGTATGGCTATACGCTGCATTAGGAAATGCCATCACTTGGATGGGAAAATAGATCTGAGACAATTAAAAGAATGGACTGAGTGACAGATAAACATATTGCTCATCTAATACTGGGGTTTTAATTTCCACAGTAAATTACTGTGGCAATCTCTGACCAAATCTTACGTAAAAGTGATGGAATTTCCCAGTGCAACGGTTCCTTCATTCTCAGAGATGAGAACAGGATTACTCTTTTGAGTTAAAATTCAAGCCAGGTTATCAGCTGGTATCAATAGATGATTACACTGTCTACAGAAACAACTGCTCTCCATCCCAGAACTCACATGCTCCTTCTCCATACTCACCATTTCTGTCAATGGCAAAAGGAACATCAGTTGTGACAATTTCATAATTGCAGATCTGGCTATACTGTGGGGAACAGTCCTCGTCTATGGCTTCTACCTGCAGTATGCTGTCATAGATCTTTCCCTCTGTCACGGTGGCCTTATAGACACTCTCCTTGAAAGCTGGTGAAAACTCATTGACATCCTTTACCTGGATATGGACCACTGCCCTAAAATAGGTAAAGATAGACATCAAAGAAAAAATTTAATTTATCATGACTAATCACCAACAGTTTGTTTTTAAAGCACTTGAAAAGTCTAACAAAACATATCTAGAAAACTGTGTAAACATCTGCTAAAATGAGATATCGAATTTCTATGTTTAATTTGCCCAATTTAATATCTTGATGTGGCATTACACAAAAACCTGTTGCCACAGCTTGTAGGGAGAGGGCTTCATGGTGCACCCTATTAGAATTGGTCTGCCTCTTAAAAAGGACCCTAGCAGAAAGTCAGTCTTATCATTCCTTTGTAAAATGGGTTAATAAGCAAAAAAGAGCAAGAGAATGACAGCACTCTTACATTTTCACTACTTAAAAATGGTCAGTTTATGAACATTTTTTGATATTAAACAAGCTTCACCTTCTGCTGATTATAATTATCTAATGCTTTGATTAGTTACAACACTGTACATGTAAACCTTTAAGGGTCAAAAATAACCTGCCTTTAGCTTTTAATGAGCTAACTCTAAAGGCCTGCCCTTGAAAGGATTTGCTCTCTGGTTTGATAGGCAAGGTAACAGAGGGACAGAGAAGTGAAGGGACTTTCTAGATCAATGGCAGAGCCAGTAGTAAGGGTTGGGACCCCAGACAGACCAGCTTAGTGTGTGGTTTACTACACAAACTACTAGGAGACAGTGTAACAAAGTCTGGTCTTGATGGGCCAGATGTCATTTGGTCAGGATTAGACCAAAATTTGCCAAAAGTGGAATGTACTAGCTTGTTACAGATATGTGAGGGGAAAACAAACAAACAAACAAAAACCCACAAAAAAACCAACAACAAAAAAAGGAAAACCTGTTTCTGTCACTTGATGCTTATTTGATATTGCAGGCTTCATTCTAAATCCTGAAAAAATTCAGCATTCATTACAAGGCTAATTACATTTTTAATTGTCATGTGTCCTGGATGAGCGAAAGGAAAAATTATTACTATTAATCATTTATTTAAATGGCTCCCAGCAAAACGAACAATTTGCATGGCAGTTATACATCTACATGCGACTTAAATTCATCTTTAATGACAAATGGTCTGGAGCTTGGTTTCATGAATTGAAGGGGAAGAAAGGCACTGTGTCACTTAAGGTTACGCAGGAACTGGCTCCGCAGTAAAAAGTACCACCTAGTAACCTTCAATACCCCCCTCTTCAGAAGATTTGAATTCCTCTGAGACTCGCTGTCCAAAAGCTGAGGTCAGAAACACACTGTGCAAAGGCAACTACTGCTGCAGCTTAAATACATGCACATACTAAAAAAAAAACAAACAAAAAAAAAGGTGATTTCTGTTTTCTTACCATTTGAAATGAGGTGAACAGAGAGAAAAACCTATTTAGAATTTGTAAGTATCCATTAAAAGCTAGCTTCCATGTCCTGGATAGTCAATATACTTAACTTGAAAGCAAGAACGGAAAATTAAACCAAAACTGAGATGCATTTCTCCGCTTGAATAGGGAGAAAGCTTCAACTGAACTATTGCAGAATGGGACAAATTGCAGGAGGTTAAAGAGAAAAATACATTCTAAAAGGAAAAAGGAATAAAAAGTGGATTGACTATTGCAACAATGTTTCATCTTGGTTTTATTTGCTTTCTACCTGACTACAATATAAAGAGGAGCCTTTCAATCTGATCTGTACTGTAGAACGAATGTATGCCAAAGCAAAAAAAAAAAAAAATCTCCTCATTTTCACCCACTTGTGAGATTTCTTCCAGTTTGTTCCACCTGGTCCTGATCCACAGTCGTAGGCCTGGATGATGAATGTATATTCCTTCTGCAGTTCACAGTCAATAGGACTTTTTGCTTGAAGACGACCTTCCCCAGATGTCTTGTTTAGCACAACAGCTTCAAAAGGCATTTCTTGTCCATGGATTTTAAAAGCACAGATTTCACCTGTGAGAAATAGTATAAAACAATCATAACCAGGGAGGCCTAAGTCTTACGTACTAGAGTGACACTGAAGAAGCTAGCACTCATTTGTATTTCACATGCTGTTATAGATGGGGGAAGTACAGACTCAGGCATCAGTTTATAATACATCTAAATGGGCCGTCACGCTCGTACAGCATGATGCCACGAGTGCAGCTCTGGTCGCATACTTCCCTGTTCCTCAGTTATTACTAAAAGGTTTCTTAAAACCCTAGAGACTATTCCCTACATATGGTCCCAACATCAATTTTGAGCTAAATTAAGATGACTGTATTTAGTTAAAAGAAAATATCAGAAAGAAAAATAAGGAATATTTTAGAGGTGTTTTTTTCTAACTACTGCCGCTCCTTTCTTGAGCCACTTGAGCTGCCAGGTGGTAGCCGATGTTCAGATTCTTGCAGTTTAGTTTCCCAACAGTGAAAAAAATAATGATGCAAAACATGGGCACATTCAAAATATATCTTGCTTTATTTACAGACATATATCATCTTTGGAATAGAAGTAGTTGAAGGAGCACAAACAAGTGTCCCTTTTGGACATTTCAGTCACCCACTCACATTCACATACTCATACATGAATGCCTTCTCGGCAGCAACTCACTCTGCCTTCCAAACTGCCTCCTAATATAATAGATCCATAGTTTCTCTCAGGGCAATACTATATAACAAGACAGATATAGCAAGGACTAAAAAAATTGATTTGGACACACAATACAAAATGTAAAAAAAAAAAAAAAAAAAATCTTGTGAGAACGAGTCGGGGGGCGGGGGGACACAACAACCCAGTTTCTGGT
The DNA here is from genome assembly GCF_000687285.1 of Phaethon lepturus. Classification (NCBI taxonomy): domain Eukaryota; kingdom Metazoa; phylum Chordata; class Aves; order Phaethontiformes; family Phaethontidae; genus Phaethon; species Phaethon lepturus. The sequence goes on along the minus strand of NW_010537555.1, from coordinate 45,520 downwards.
GATCCTTTTTTTAATTCTTTATATTGATGGCAAGGATATGCACAGTGAATCCATTTTTAGCCACTCCAGAATCCAACTTTAAAAATTAAATACTTGTACAAAGACCAATGTGGCTTAAATATTTTCATGACACATTAAACACATGCTCTTTTATCAGCAAGTCAGTCTTGGGACATGCATTATAGATTCAAAGCTGTCTCCCACTCACATAATCCTTTTCCATTTATTTCCAATTTACAGTTGCAGCCTTTTGGAAATCTCCTTGCCAATCATATCTGAATAAACTGCCAAGTTCTAAATTAACTCTGAATATATGCTCTCTAATTCAAGCCTGGCTCCCCTCTCTCTTTTTCTATTAGAATATACTGTTTATTTTTAAAGAAGAGAGTAGACAGTGACTTTATAAAAATGCTGGAGTTCATAATCCCTATTATGTGCGAGAAAGAAAAATTGGTTAGAGTGTGGGTGTTGGGGGAGGGCAGGGATTAGGTACACTCAGAGTATTAATACAGGTTCTTTAGGACATTCCCTCAACCACCACCACAAAGGTTTCCCTTGATTATAATGGGAGCTGAAGCTGAGCTTAGCTGTGTACACTGATATTTAGGTAGGTGAATCCCACACTTAACAATTGTAACCAATCCTGTGACTGTCTTCACAGGATCAGTGCACGGTTGTTTTGGTAATTATGTGGCACTGGGAAAATACATTGGACATTTGCTTGCTCCAACCCCTGACTCAAGGGGCATGAAAGGGTTGTGTGGCTTCCCAAGACAGACAAAAGATGTGCTCTTTCCAGGCTCTCTCTCATTCATCCTCAATGAGCCCAAATATTTGGGCTATGGAAGAAGGAATGGATTTTACCCTGAGCATCAGACTCTAAAAAAACCGAATACTTTGCATATTCATAAAAGCAGTCTCCACAATGTTTATGAACTGTTGCATAGGAAACAAAGCAGAAGATGAAGAGAAGGCTGAAGTGAAGCAGATTGTTCAGCTTTGATCGTGGGCACTGATCACTGCGTTTGTATCTCAATGTCGTCACACATACCTTTGGAAAAAAATTATCCTAATTTCCCTGCAACTTCAAAACGAAACATGCATCTAAAACAATGCTGTGTATTTGAGTTTTATTTTAATTAAATATGAAAATAACAATGTAAATGTGGGAAAACTAATGGAAAAATACTATTTGTTATGTTCTATAACCGTGGCCTTCATAGTTCCTTAATAACAAAGTTTTCCTCAGATGCACAATCCACCAACAGAGATCATAACTTCAGTGTTTTGTGTTTATTATTTTATTGATCTACTGTTTGATTGTAAACAATACAGCATTTTCAGACATCCAGGCCTACTGTTCTTAAAAAACAGAAATAGCTCAAGGCATAAGAAAAGTTCTCTCAGCCTTAGTCTAAACATTACCTTTTTTTTCTCTCCAAATGCAGAGGCCTGATGCAAAGCAATCATAGAAGCAGCACATGTTCTAATTAGTTCTCAGCAAGTATTTTAGAAGTCTCTATATCCTGCTCCTATGCTAGATACTCCAGCTCTATATGTAATTCAATTTTGTCTTTTATGTCCCCATTCACCAACGATAAAATACTGACAGCTGCAAGGATATGGGGAGATATTTGCAAACATACGGCAAGAAACGCCCCCCACACTTCCAGATTCTGGCTACAGCAATGTACTTCTATGAAAACAACTGGATAGGTATGAATTTTTTTCCAGAAAGATTCTACTACTGTTTGCAAAGAAATGAGTTACCACCTTTGAAAACTGAAAGGTCCACCTTTACACTGCGAGACATACATATTTACAGATATATAGAACTACTCTACTACTAAGCATTACAAATTATGTCTTTAAAATATAACATTTTTTTCATTATTGAATAGAGCTACAGGGCTTTATTTAAAGCCAGCTGAGCTAACCCCAGACCTACCTGATGCCAAAGGGACTGGTGCCAAGATTACATTATTTACCGGGTTCTTAGACACATATTGTTATGTAACTCATTTGAGGAAAAGGAGACAAGGTCTGTCTCTTATTCAGGCCCACCATTTAAGTTGCAGAACCACCACGTTCAGGACCTTGGCACCACCAACCTTCCTTCTCCTTCGTAAGGTTGCAATAATTAGAGTGCAAATCGGGATACTGTTCTCCTCACAACAGACAACACAACAAAACATTAAGCTTTGTTCTTCATTTCATTTGAATGGGTTTGGGAACAGGTGCATACAGGATTTAGTGATCTAAAAATGGCTGTGGCAGTGAGTTGATAGCAACTGTGTCCAGAGTAGAAGGAAAATAACTCTTCTCCCATGGCTAGGATGTACGTCCTGAGATTTTTCCAGTTGCTTCCTATTAAATGTTCTGGTTGCAGGGTTGAATATTACTAGGAGTTGTTTAATTTTAATTTTTTAATTAAATTCTGGATGTTAATGTTTTCTCTTCAAATTATTCAGACTAGCATTAGCCATAACAACCTATAAATTTTGAATCCTGCATTATTTTGAGAGCTCTAGTAGAGATCCATACGTTACTACCGCAGGGATAGTAATCATATAATTTCCTCTGTAAAAATTACAACAGCCTGAAAAAAAAGCTATCGACAGTTTATGATTTCTGAAATATAACCAACAAATCTTGCCACTGCTTAGAAATTGCTAAAGACAATGTTTCATATTCAGCAACATTTACATGCAAGATTTAGTGATTATAAGTCTTAACCAGCAAAATTGTATTACACATTACTGCCTTTTATACGAAAAACAAAACTCACGCTTCTTTCAGTAGAAAGAAAAATCCCCAATTTCACTGCTTTAACAACTACACATAATTTTTCACTTGAACTCAATTTCAGAAGTTATTAAAAAAATTACATGATTTTGCTTTTCACAGCTACCTTGCTATTTCTTCAGCCTTCATTACAATAAGAATACAGAAGACTTCAAGTGAAAAGTTGGGATCTCTGACATCTGATCATTTGCATCAACAGTTGTACGTGAATCAGCAATCATCACATGTTTCATTTGGTTGTATGAGATTCAACAAGGCTCGGTGCCAGGTCCTGTACTTGGGTCACAACAACCCCATGCAACGCTACAGGCTGGGGAGGAGCGGCTGGAGAGCTGCCCGGCAGAAAGGGACCTGGGGGTGCTGGTCGACAGCCGGCTGAACATGAGCCGGCAGTGTGCCCAGGTGGCCAAGAAGGCCAACAGCGTCCTGGCCTGTATCAGCAATAGTGTGGCCAGCAGGAGCCGGGCAGGGATCGTGCCCCTGTACTCGGCACTGGTGAGGCCGCACCTTGAATCCTGTGTTCAGTTTTGGGCCTCTCACTACAAGAAGGACATTGAGGTGCTGGAGCATATCCAAAGAAGACCAACAATGCTGATGAAGGGTCTGGAGCACAAGTCTTATGGGGAGCAGCTGAGGGAACTGGGGTTGTTTAGTCTGGAGAAGAGGAGGCTGAGGGGAGACCTTATCTACAACTCTCTACAACTACCTGAAAGGAGATTGTAGCAAGGTGGGTGTGGGTCTCTTTTCCCAAGTAACAAGTGACAAGAAGAAATGGCCTCAAGTTGCAGCAGAGGAGGTTTAAATTGGATATTAGGAAAAATTTCTTCACTGAAAGGGTTGTCCAGCATTGGAACAGGTTGCCCAGGGAAGTGGTTGAGTGATTATCCCTGGCAGTATTTAAAAAAGGCGAGTTGTTTCCCACAAGTCCTATGAAATGATGCAGCTGCACGATACAGAGACGCTGTGATCCCATGCAAATCCACTCACACTTTAGAAGAGACAAATAGTCTGTTCAGGACAGATGCATCTTGAGTTTCAATTCAAAGAACAGAAACAGGAACACCATGACCAAGGCATCACTGTGACCTCTGAAGACTTGCGTATGAATGACAATGATACTGGTTTTTTTCTTACGTGTGTCCTTCAAGAACTTGATTCAGCTACATGGATCCATCATGGCACAGCAGCGGTTTCTGACAACAGCCAGTAATCAATGTTCTTCATATACTACATGGCATAACTAGGCTTCCAAGAAATTTATAAAACATATAAATTTGCTTATGGGTATGGCTTTCCTTTTGCTGTAACTAAAGTTTTTAAATCCCTCTTGTCAACGAAATTGAAGTACTGTTACTCTGAACCAAATTTGAATCCTTAACTCTTTACATGTACACTCTCCACATACAGATGGACATCCAAACACAGGCATGCTGTTCTTTGAACACAGATCATCAAAGACCTCTGCTGGCAGTTGGATGGAAATCTGCAAATAAGCAATGCAGTTATGACTACTATTCAACTCAATGTCTGTTTTCTCAAAAATGCAGCATGGACCCGTGCAGTCGATGCTGGGTTTTTCAATAAGTTTGTTTAGGGGTTGCTGTTTTTCTTTGTTTGTTTTAATCCAGCTTTCCAGGATCACAACCATACACAAGTTTTGCTGCTGTAATCCTGCAAATATCTCCTACAGTGCAGAGCTGCCGACCTTTTGAGTGTCTCAGTACCACTGGGCAGGTTTACTGCTTTGACAATTTTTTCTAGCATAAGCTGTAGTTACTATTTAAATAATTACAGAACATAGAAGGTTACGTTTTGAGGGAGGAAAGGGTGGATTTTTGGGAAAAGGAGGCAAAATAAGAATTAGCGATGTAAAATATCTTTAAGGATAGAAAAAAAAATGAGTAAGGCAGTAACTACTGTATATGCTTTTCCAGCTCATTGAAGTCAACGCTATTAAACTCGTACTGAAATACTAAAATCCAGGAAGCAATACTGAAATCATAAACAGAGGGAGCTGTTCATATCTTAATAAAATAATAAAAAAAAAATTTCCTCATATCCAATTTTATTGGCAAGAAGCTCTGTAAAGCAAGAACATAAATCCACTGCTACCCTTCCTATTCTATTCCTATGGATTTGAAATTGGAAAGTGGAGGAAACTGCACTTGCACTTCAAGTGATTCATTGTTGCCATAAGCTCACACCAAACGAATCAGACTTCATTCTTCTGCTGAAGCAGAGACCAATTGCTCAGGATAAGACGACAGTTCTGTGGGTAGCATGTAAGCAGCAGTCACATCTGGGTTTTTTCCCGGCTCCACAATAAGTTTCCAGGGAAATTACTTAGGTCATGAAAGGCACTCAGCAACAAAGCACCTGAAAAACCTACTCTACAGTTTTGTTTACATAAGCTTGTTTAAAAAGTGTAATTTTTATGGACATGCTTTCATTTATAGTAAGATATATGACCATGTTGCTCTGTTGGAAATTAGATCACCACTGCTTAGATGCATAACATGTCACATTGTGCACTCAAATCGTGCATAAGAGGTCCTTGCGCTCTGGCTTAAATAATGGAAAATATGTAACAAGGAGATAAAGGTTTGTGCACATAAAGATGTGCTTAATTAACTATGGTTACACAGTTCTCGAACACCCTCTATCCTAAAAGCATAGAAATATAAAATATTGTCATTCATTCCTCCCATCAATCAGATGCATATCAAATTAGCATTCCATTGTGAGTAACCTCAAACGTTTCTTAATCTTTTCTTCTTTCTGAATCTGCAGGGTTCAAGAGAGAAAGCAAGCAAAAAGGTATGATTTTAAGAACAGTACCAAAAAGTATACTATTATAATCAATACATGGAGCTCCATGCCCACCTGCAACGGTGGAAGGCTTTTGTTAACCTCAAGATTCATGTTTGTAAGTAACCTGTGGATTCAGCAGTGCATCTGCGTATCGCACAAAGACATGCTCAACACACAGAAACAGCTGTCCAATTTAGTTAGAATGCTGGAAGGCCTAGCACAGTCTCTTGAACAGTTACATGATCATTACTGAGAAATATTGTCCTTGCCATTTTTTTAAAATGCCACATTATAATGAACTATTTGAAAAATAATCCTGCAACTGAGCAGTTAAACCTGCAAAAAAGCACATTAATAAAAGGAACTTAATCCTCCAGGAGCTAAGTGGAGCATAATTACGCGGTTCCCAACTGGGTCATTTTTTGTTCTACTTTTTCACACGTGTCAATAAGTCATAAACACATGTATGGGTCATCATCTTCACACAGACTACCTGCATTATTTGATTAGTGTTCACTTGAGACTGCAACCCTTGCAATCAGTGATTGCAGATTTCCTGCCGCTGCAGCTGATGAAACATCACTTTGCTTCAGTCACCTTACAGTAAACACAGAAGCCCAGATGCTACCACTGCCCTAATCCCACATCTCTGTCTGAAAGATGGATCATGAAGCTATTTCACCTCTAGATTAGTGAGGTCTACACTGAGAAAAATAGGAGATAACTTGCCTAGTGAGGCACTGATACGTTTTACTGTGTATATCCTTTGAAAAAAGTGAACCTATTTTTATAAGAGAGATCTAGAGGCCTCTGCATGTAAGACTAAAAAGGTCATTATCATGCTTGCAATAATTTCTAGCCACTAAGTATTGCTGAGCTGTTAAAGGACAAACACTAATAAAATACATAAAAGTAGCTAATGATGTATAATGTGACTAGAATTTCAAATTAAATAAAGACCTAGAATTAGGAATGTTGTCTAGCAAATATGTACTGCTTACAGAATTCCTACAGTCTGGTAGACAAACCTAACACAAATATTTTCTGCAGCAGGATAGGTGTACCAATACGACCTGCTAGATTTGGCTCATTTGTGAGATATACAGAGATAAATAAGAAAATGAACAGCACCATGTCACACTCAGATTAGAAAATCAGCAGCTGTTTAGTCTATTGAGGACTCAGCAGACTGACAGAAAAACTTACTTTTTAATTAAATCACTTTCCCTGGGGCCCTATATCAAGGCAGACAATTTATGAGATAAAGAAGCTTGGAAAATGTTGCATTTATTAAAACTATTCCCGTGAATCATTTTAAATGTATTGTTTTGGGGTATAGTTGGCTAATTCAAAGTACACAGTGAATGATCAATTCATTTTTCTGCTTCTTTTTATTCTAAAGCATCAGTCAGCTTTAACTGGAGAACTCTACCTGTAACTTTGGACTGCCTAGGACATAATATAAGCAGTGGACTTGACCATGCCAATCAAAGGAAAGACAAGTATTAGGAGCTAGGGCTGTCTTAAAAAAATAACAGAAGTAAAATAATTCCAAATATATAGACCAAAACAGAAATGACTGTTGGGCTCCACAGAAAAGTGAGGCAGAATTAAAGGACTGCCTACTGATGGTTATCAATAGGCCTGTATCCTTCTTCCAGCATGCCAATATTTTGAGATAGCCGTTCACCCCCTTTTTTTCCTCAGATTTGCAATTTGAAAGATCAGGTTGATGATAACACAATGCCATTAAAAAGTATTACAGAATCACCCGAGAGTAACAGGTGGTCATTTGGGGCTATGTGCAAATGGGAGTCTGCAGACAGTTGGATGCCAGCAGCTCTAAGCTAGAAACCAAGTAGCCACATTAGCATGGTGCTGTGCTTGAATGAACAGGTGCCGATTCCTGGCTACCTCATGGGTAGAAAGCCTGGAGGGAGAGCACTCTGGATGTGCACATAAGAAAGGATGGCAAGATCCTCCTGTGATTTTTACTTTTTTTTTTTTTTTTTTAAGATGAAGTGAGGATAAAGAAAGTGAATTTTATGAGAATTTTCTCCAAGTCTGCAGACATGTCAGGTTCGCAAAAATAATTATTAGAGATGTGCAATACAAAATACCTTTGGATAATCATGGAATTGTCACAGCATTTGCAGCCCATGAAGTGAGATAAAAGGGAAATTATTCAGTTTGGATCTTTTCACTGGGTCCTAAACTCTTGTTAACATGCACTGTAAAATATGTCAAAGGCGTGTTAGGTATCTGAGGACTGTTTCACCCTGTGCCCATAAAAACACACATGAGAGGTAACACAGTGAGTAAGAGGTTAGGAAAGGGATAAAGTGCTTACACACCCCCAAGTTTTCACTCAGCTATTACTCTGCTATGGGCTCTTCTTATAGAAGCAGATTAAATAAAAAGCTTAGGAAGATTAATTCAATCTTGGCATGGAGCCTGGGCACAAGAGTTTAATCTGCGCATCCTGCAGACGTGCAGTAGAGCACTGAGTTTAACTGGTACAAGAGTACCATATGGTTCCTCCTGATCATCGCCTTTTTTCGTTTGTTTTTACTTCCACTTGTCTGTTCTTTGAATAATCCGAAATATTCAGTTCCAAATGTAGGGTCGTAATTTGGACTGGATCTCTAGACATGATGAGTTACTTTGGACACAAATGCTTCTACTACAAAGCATCATCACAAATGAAAAATAACATAGTCAAAGTTACAGCATCTAGCCTTTTATCAGGATGGAAATGACATAGTGAAGACAATAAATTCATCAAAAGGAAAGGTAAATTCAGATCCCTCTCTAGAAGATCATTTGGACTCTAATTTGTGTGGACACTTAGAATTGCTATCATTATTTCAGCTTATCTTACTCCTCTGAGCCTTCCTACCACGGCTTTATAAAGGTAAGTGTCAGTGCCATTTTATACTGTGCTGCTGTTAAGAATACAGTTCCACCCACCATCCCCAGTAAGTCATCAAATGCTCCTGCCCCTGACCGTAGTTCAATCAGTAAATGACTGCATTTTTATGCAGAGAAGGTTTGTAGTCAGTTGTCACTCACAGGCAGTTCATGAGAAAGCCTGTTTTTTAGGCACAGAAAGCTGAGACTGCCCATCACAGCTTTGTGTAGGAATACCTTAGCCTGCTCATGCTTCATACTTTGCATGTTAGAGGTGTGAGAACCTCAGCTGTGTCAGCGGGCTACCTCGCTATTTCCAGAGCTGCCTTCAAGCAACTGCTACTCGATATTTTGTTCCTTATTTCCAGCTTTTGATTCTTCTAATGACAGCACAGACAAATACTTAAGCAGTACAAAATCTCAGATATTTCTGAGACAGTAAATTCAACCTACTCAGAATTTAGTAAGATCCTTGCTTTGTAATACAGGAGTGTCAGCCGTAACAGGTCCAGATATGTTCAGTGATTCAGATGGGACTCCAGCCACCAAAACAATTTCAGAAGCACAGACCCTTGGCATAGTATTTATAATGGTAGGGGGGTATTGTGCACCAGTAAGTCTCAGACTGATTGCAAACATTACTCTTTCATATAATCGTATTATTTGTAGTACTATAAAGTAACTTTTCCTATACAGAAACTTAGATTAAGTTTCTATATTCCCACTGATATGAAAATAACTATATTGGATATACAAAGTGCATCTGCACTGAATCTAAATATATAGCACAACCATGAAGAACTCCGTAGTAAAAATAGGGGCACAGTCCCTTTTAAGATTTTACAGTGGGATATCTTATGCATATTAATTATTCAGTAATACAAGGAGGTTTGGTTTTTAAGCAGTAAATTCAAAGCCAAAACGAACTCAACATGCTGGGTTTTGTGCTGTTTCATCATCTAACATACTGAAAAAACCTACTTATTTGCTATATGTCAAAGATGTTATCCTGTTTGTTGCCCTCATCTTTTCTCCTGAGCAGGAGCTATACAGAGGGCATAAATTGTATTGTTCAGCAGCTCTGAAGATGATGTTAGCTTTTTTCCCAATGTGAAATTAAAAACGATTTGAAACTTTTCATGAAACCGAGCTGCATCAAAATAGCTGTTTTCAGAGAAAGGTCAGATTTTCAATTCAGTCCTCTCAAAAACCCCATCAGCACTGCAGAAATGGCAGAACTATCAAAACATCCACAAAATACTTTTACTTCAGTAAAACTGTATTTTTGATGAATCATATTTTTACCAGCTCCATTATAAATATTTAAAGACTTTACTCTTTCTCTTTGATTTCTGCTCCCTCTCTGCTGCCCATTTCTGGCTCTGTTAGTCTGAGAGCTGATCATGTCATCATACCCAGCTGCATTTTTTACCTTTTTTTTTCTTTTTTAACCTTTTAGAAAAATTACGCTTCCTTGCTTTTTTATACATGTAAGAGACTGGGAACGCTAGCACTTGTATAAATTATAACGGGTCTGGGATTCCGTACTTGGATTTAATTCCTACTCTCTACGAATTTGGACTTTCTAGGAATTCCTAATCACTAGATTTCTCGTCCTCAAAACAGACACGATCTTGTAAACATTTCAGTATCTGGGGATGTAACAGGGGTTGTTCTGTCACCTTCTGCCTCAAATGAGCATCTGCATAAGTTACTTGCTGTGCATGGAAAACTGAAGTCCTGAGGCCTGTGCACAGGGGAATGCCTAAAATAGGACTGAATTCAACAGAAAGGTTCTAATTGATTCCAACATGGAGCAAATCACACCGTGGACACATATTTCAGTTTCATCTCTACAGCAAAATATTCCTAAATTTATTATCTATTCCTTTAAATGACTTAAAACTTTGTTTCTTTTGGCATATTTTGCGTCTCTAAGAGTTAAGATTTCTGTGGGAGTTTTGAGAGTTATGAATTAAATTATAGACATAAGTCTTTGCAGAGCCAACCCTTTAAATGTTTTATAATGTGAACTCCCAAGGATGTTTCTGTATCTGGTTTTTAAGTAAACCAGACACCACATTAAAAAAAACAAAACAAAACAAAACAAAACAAAAAACCAAACCTACCTGAAAATAGAGTTGAGGTAAAACATACAACCTGAGCCTTAATGATTAGGTACAAAATTTACATTGATTTCAATGGCAAAAGGCAATTCCTTGCTGAGTACTGGTAAAATCCATAATTGATAAAGACTAAATTATCCTTGGTTAACTGAAGCACAATAAAACTAAACCTTGTAGTACAGAAATGAACACAGAACTCACAGTTACCAGATGCTGTTATATATAATATCACAGATCTTGCTGAGAACAGATTATTTTTCCACTTAGTCTGTATTCCATCTCCACTTTCATTCCAGAAAGTCAAGACCAAAGCTTATTTTTTATGCTTTAGGAACTATGACTGAACGTTCATTGCAATTTAATGTTTAATTTGAAATTAATGGAATGAAGGATGCAACTATTAAAACCCAACATGTGCAATGTAAAGCAATAAAAATGTAATATCACGAAAATGGCACAATAATAAATCATTTCAGCAATTTAGAAAGTGCAAATAAATATCTATATAGTTTCTATTTAACTGCTCCTCAACAATGTAAAGAAACAAATTATATTTGCAGTTTCTGAAGAAAATTATAATATTAATTTGAATATATCTGGTAGGAAACACAAACAAAGTATTTTATCAAGATGTAAAGTTAATTCAAAGCCATTTTTGTGGTTAACATTAGACACTATTTAGTGGTATTTGCATTTACACCAGCACGACTGGACAAGCAGAATGTGACTGGCTGTGGCAGTACCGCGTTGCGGATGCTTGGCTCTAGCCCTGGGAAGCAAACGCTGTGTCAGCTCACTTTTTAGGACAGACATTTACAGACTTGAATTTTTGGGTGACAAATGGTTTTCTGGAAGGAGGAACTGACTAACTGCTTGTCAAGGTATTTGCTGAAAACAGCTCTTCTGTTAGCTCTGCCATGAAAATGCCTATGTATTTTGGAACATTCTGACTTCATTTAAAAACCGGTATTTTCTCTCTGTGAATATAGTGCAAAGTTATCTTCTAGAAATGACCAATAACGGCAGTGTTATATGTACTGGTTTGTTTTCTTTACTCAAAAGTCATATGTGCTTGCGCTTATGACCCAGATAACTGTTTACAGTTTCTTCCCCTATTAGCCCTGCAGCACGTAACTAAAACTGAGTGAACTGGATCATGCTTCTTCTTGCACATAAATTATCAGACTTGTTTACTAAAAGCCTCATTTCCAGATATATTGAGTAAATGCTGATCTTCTGGACTTCACTGGGAACTGCAGGTGGTTACAAAGCCTAAAGACCAGGCCATCTGTCATAATCATACTTGAGTAAAATAACATAATTGTACGAGTATTTTTAAGGGCACAGTTTGAAGATAGTTGTCAGTGAGGGCCCAGGGAATCTTTATTCACAGTAAATCTTTCGATAAAATGTTTTGTCTCTGTAAGACTGGGCTGAGTTTATAGATGTAAGTAAGAAAAAGCTTACAGTTTGTTTGCAAACAGAATACATAGGAAAATAATGAAACACAGAGAGAGACAAACTATGCACTTCAAGAAGTCAGCTGCTCTTCCCTTAGTACATAGCTCTGTTTGCAACCTAGCCATTTTTACAAAATATGCACTTTAACCACCTCCTCACAGGTTAAACTGCTCTTCCTATGGGAAATCCATCCCTGGTCTCATCCACCCAGTGACCTCTGTTCCTCAGGAGCCTTCCCAAGGTCCTTCTATACCACCATCAACAGACAGGGAGATCAGGGTAAAAAAAAAACCATTACAATAGCATCTGATACCCCACAGCAAAGGAAGACAATGCCTAGAAATAAAATAATACAGGGAAGCAGCCACGCTTGTGCCAAGGCTTTTGTCTCTAGGACAGAGTTGCACACAGCAGGTGATGGGGGCCACCTCCATAAAGCCTAGCAAACACCTTGGATTCAGGACCAAAAATTGCCCACTCGAATACTCACTCGTCTTCCTGTCTGCTTCATAGGGCACTGGGCACAGCACTGTCCTGTGGACCAGAAGGAACCCAGAGAAACATGGTGCTCTCAGACAGGTAAATCTTACCTGAGTGAAGTTCTTCAAACAGTCCAAAATGCATTAACATCAGTTTTGTAGTTAATGAAAAACAGGCTGCCAAACTGGCAAAAAACCCAGCAACTACCCTTGTCATCCTCCCAGTGTTCTTACAGAATTATGACATTATGACTGTCAAAATTACTTATCCAGATACTATGATAGTTCGCTTAACATATTATAACTACTTAAACAGCCATAATTTTACAGAGATATACAGCCAAGTAACCCTTGAAGAATTTTTAATATTATAGGTCTGATAAATGAGATGATAATGAAAGGAAAGTTATTAAAACACTTATCATTTTTGACAAGTTGTGATTTTCAAATTACCAAGTATGTCAACTTTTACATCTACAAAACATATTCTATTAATGGGGTAAAAAAGCTTCCCAGTTGTGGCACTGGTACAAGTTTGTGCAATGATATCTGAAAGCAATCAGTTTGACGCAATTTAGGTGATGTAGCAGCTCCCTCTCCTCTTCATCAGAATTCTGGGACTTCTCAGGAGTATGTGTGTGCACATACGTGTGTACTGCAGAGAGCAGATGGAAAAATACTAGCAATTAAAAGACAAACACACAAAAAAATCCTAGGCTCAAAAGTGGATGAACCCTTGGTATCTGCTCGTCAACATGAGGTAAATCAGTGATACTGAGGAATATCTAAAACTTTAATTAAATATGTGCCAGACTTAGTAGGTCTTTTGAAATGGTTTCTTATGGTTTACTTTCCACAGTAAAACAAATGTGTGAACATGGAGGCATTTACACACCAGCTGCTTACATGATTGCCCTCTGCTCTAGTCCATGATTTTGGAGATTCCCCCTCACCTTTTTTTGCGGGGAGGAGGGTGTGGTGGATGGTGAGGAGGTAAGAAGAATCAAATATTTTATTAAACCCACAACATATTGTTGTTTCTGATTCGCAGCTTTACATTCCAGGTACAGGGCAATCTGGTAACAGAACTGATAATGACTTCTTTTGTTGTTAATGATGAACTAGATTTCTCACCCACATCAGTTTATTCATAGTGTTGCTCCACTGACCACAGAAAACTGTTCTCTACTTTTACAGCTGTAAGGGAATGAAATAAGCACAACTATCCCCAGTAACAGGTGCAAATGAGGCCTTTTGAGTGGAAATTTCAGAGCATTAATGCCTTTTTTTAATGTAAGCAACACACTGACATTTATTGTTTTAATGGTGCATATACATTGTAACTGTAAAAAAAAATGTGCAATTCTTTCTGTGTAAATTCACTGGAGACCTCGATAGGATAATTTAAAGAGTTATTTTTAGTACTAATCAGTCACTAGTACTTTGACCTCTAAGTCAAAGATGCATGAATACAACCACACCCAGAAAGTGATTCTGTTGGCCATGACACAAGAATATACAGGTATTTTCACACAGGATCCCCCCCTGAATTTTATTCTCTTAGCCTGAAAATGGAAAAGATTATATTAAAACAAAACCACAGCACTACGTTGATAGGCTCTTTGGAAAGATATTTGACAGACTGTGCTATGAAGGAATGAGAGATCACTTTGTCTTGGTTCATAAGGCAAAAACAACAATAAAAAAAAATCAGCAATTCTGTAGGTAATGCTGTATTTAAAACAGTGCAAGCACTAATTCAAAATCACAAGAACAAAGTTCAACTTCCCATAAAACTGATGACAGATTATATATTACACAGGTGGAGTAAGGAAAACCATTATTCATTGTTACATTAATTCTTTGTTCTCCGGAGAGGGAGCTCCAAAGTGAATGGCAGCCAGGCAGTCTATGTTTTGTTACAATACTGAAAACATTTGTCACGACCATCCTCACACATCTGGTTTCTGCTACGGAGTGGCATTGTTGGTAGAATGACAAACAAGGCTTAAGGTAGACACATTAGTGCTGGCAACAATTATTCTAAGATACTCCATGTATTTTCAACTCTGTTTTTACAGCGGCTTTAAAAAAATACATATATTCAAACAACTCAAGAGTGGCTTTCTTGACACTATACTAAAAAAGCTACTAATGTCAGAGAACAGAGACTTACTTTAAATGAACAGTAGAATGATACTACTTCTTCACTCCTCTTTCAAAAGCATGAGGCAAAACAAGAGGCAAAATAATGAGGAAAGCAAGCCTTCCAAAGAAATACCTGAAGGGGTCTTTAAATGAACGGTAAGTTATCAATGAGATTCCTGCTTCCAGCCAGGGTTAGTGAAACTGCAGCTCCCAGGCTGAGATCTAAAACTAAGATGACAGTGAATTGGTCAAAATCCCTGCCCTAAGAATAGACAAGTCAGTTGTCAACACGTGGTTGATGGAGGAAAGGGCAGGAAGCATCAGAGAATGCAGCATGGTGTCTTCCTGCTATAGATTACAGACAGACCTAGTATGACCAGTGATCAGAAAGATTATTGTTTTAATCTAAGATTGTTCTTGTAACCTAAGAATAATTAATCTGTGGAATATCATCCCAAGACAGGTTTGACAGAGGCACAGTCAGGTTCAACTCAGGCAAGAGGCTGTAAGGGACTGATAGTGAAGAAAGGGCGGCGATTAAGCCAGATTTGTCAAACCCTCATAGAAATAAAGAAACCTGTAGTTGATGGTCCCAGTCCTACTTCATGTAGGGTAAATATCAGAATTTAATGCTATTATAGACACCTATCTCATGGAAAGCATCTTCAGCAGAGAAACTAGGGAACAAGACACATAAGCAGCTTAGCCCCAAGCCATCATGCCATTTTTAAGAAAAAAAAAAAAGAATCAGCTAGATTTTTCAAGAGTCAGAGCCAGAAAACTGGTTTTACCAACCTATCAGGAATGTGTGACCACTCCACTCCCATCAAGGGATTACCAGAGGTACAGATTGCAAGATCTGGTGGTCCTGAACGAGATGCAGGTATGCTGTAGGGCCTATTCAGGCTAAGGAATCCACACTACCTAGAACTCTACGAATCTGCACTCTCTTCCGCCTTGGGTATCACCAAGAACCTCTTGCCACGAGGGACTCGGAACACTCTGCAGAAAACATTAACGACTAAAGTATTGCGCCAGCATTACAGACATCAGCATCTGGTCTGCAAAATCTTTAAGGACAGCAACTCCGTCCGCAGATTAAAGACTCAAATTTTGAATGTTTTACTTGAGTAAAAGAAACTTTTTTTTTTTTACATGCTAACCTAAACATATTCCAAATGGAAATTGCTGAGGCACAATAAACACTGGAGTTCCATCTCCAGTTTTACAACGTCATCATTCATGCAATGACTTTCCTTTAAAATACTTGTAAAGAAGTACCTAGGTTGATCATAAAAATCTATGTATTATAGCCAGTTACAGCCATTAAACAGTAATTTTGTTTAATGTTAAGCTTGTTGTGACAAGAGGATGATTAAAGGTGAAATAGATTATGTTGCTCATGGTTTAAGTCAGACAAAAATTCCTACTCTTTAAAGTTCCTATTTATAAAGAGGGTTCATAGACTTCCTTTTGTTTTCTTCATAACTTTATTGTCTGATCTCACTTTCCCTGCCATGACTTCTAATGTGCTCTCCTCTTCAAAAACATCATCACAATTGGTTCAAAATCACAGACACACACACAGCAGTTCTGTGCCCCTAGCCCCCTTTTTTCAGTGTTCTGTTTACTTTCAATAGAGGTTTTAAGATGGGATGATAGACTATGCTATCCAAATTTGACCAAGTTTTCACCTCTGAGGAAATCAGTATTTAGACACGTTCAACAAACTTGGCAGATACACTCAGTCTCAGGTGTGGAGAGGATGTATTGGCTGAGCAGGACTTTCTATGAAATTTCTTATCCTAATCTGAAGAATTCTTTAGGGTTGTACTAGAATCTGAGAACTGGAATACAGCTTCTCAGTGCTTCCCTGCATGACATTTTCTAATTCTTACATTTTTAAAACTCTTCTAATAACTTTCCACAAAGGAGAGCATTGTGAAAATATATAAGCTAATGCTTTTTATATATACTAGCTAATGCCACGTTTATTGCAGAACACAGTACTTCATGACATTTTTTTGTGCAATGGTTGCAGTTCAGAGCATTCACTAAGATCTAAAAGTAAGAACCCAGAACTAATCCACAAGTCTTTACACAGTGCAACCTTTTTTAAGACTCTCATAAAAGGATATATTGTCATATGGGAAGTGTGGGAGCACATAAAAGATTGCTCCCTCTTACAGTCTTGCAAAGGATAAGAAAGATACGAATCATACAGACATATCATTCTCTCCTCTGGGTGAGATGACAACCAGAGTGACCTGGCAACCTCATTCCCTATTAGCAACTGAAGTTTTAGTACGGAACTTCCTTTCTTTCTTAAAAATAAAACGAAATAAATGAAAGCTCTTAAAATGAGAAAAAGGATCAGAAAAATAGTTTAAAAATGCAGGGGGAGAGGGAAAACTAACCATTCCCACTAGACCTATTCAGTTTCAGATTTTTTGAATGATCTTAGATTAAGCAGTCACACCTTGATTTTGTTGGTTTTTGGTAGTTCCTTTGATATGGTGTTTGATTTGTCAGCTCATTCCTCTCTGTTCCAGCTACCCAGTTTTCTCCATCTGCCACTTCTTTGTCTGACGTCAGGCAAAGGTTCAAAACACTGACAACATGGAAAAGAACTGGGGTGGCTGATCACACACAATGCATGGCATCCAATTATTTCATGCAGCTTGCTTAAATTATTCAAGTCCCTCTTCTGTTGTTTATAACCTTGTGAAGCTTTCTTTCCAAAACAGTTTTTGTGGTAGCTGATTTAAAAGCAGTAAATACAAATAACGGGGTGATGTAGTTTAATTGAGGATTTAGTTGACTCTTCAAAGAGGCTGACTTCTTACAGTATTTCCTATTCAAATCACAAAGTTCCATCTGAATTGAACAGAAACAATGCCTCTCATACCAAAAGTACTGAATCCTATTACAGAGGAATTTACTTGCCTACTCCAAAATGATTTTGTTCTCTGTCAGCATTAACTTAGCAGCTGGACCTCACCATTAGTTTTCAATCTGCTCTAGCTGACGAAAGTGAAAAGTGCTAATAAAGAAATAAAAACGGGTGAAAAAACACACAGGATATTTCACACACAGAGGAAAGACCTGGGTTACTCATTTTCTCCTTCGACAAGTCTATCCCGCTCAGAATAAGTACTCAGCACATGATGGCTCTGAAAATGAGAAAGAGAGGTGTTTTTAATCTCCTAAACCAGGAAAAGAAATGTGAATGTAGAAGGAAAAAAAATATCTAAACCATGCATAACATTCATAGCCAAAATGTACTGTGGAGATAAGAAGTTGCCAGTTGTCATAAATGATATGACACTTTGTTTTACAGAGTATATTTGGTGCTGTTCCACCTCTCCCTTATTTTATTTTAATACTTATTGTGAATTTGCTATGAAAAGAATGAAAACTGTTCATGTCCAACAGCCCACTACTGAATTCACAGGATGGAATGGACGGACATGAATATATCTATTTTGAGCCAACTTCCTTTCCTCAGGCATTACAGATCTGTAGACCAGAGGAGTGTTTCCTCATAGATTTTCAAATTATAAATGCTAGGATTCATTTTAATGACCTAAGAAAACTGCTTCATAGGAATCTCTGTCAGCCCAGCTTTCTATCTCAAAACAGCCACCAAACAGGTCCTAAGGGCTTGCTTATACGTAGGTGTAGACCTTCCAAGAAAAGAAAAAAAAAAAAAAAAAAAAAAAAAGAAACCCCAAAAGACATCCCTAGGAAAGAACATCCCTCTCAAGATTTCTTTTTAACCAACTTTCAGCTTCCATTCGTGTGCATTTAATGTCCTCTTCAGTGTTACCCAAGGATGAATGAAATATATTGAGAGTTTTTCTTCAGATAGAACAGAATCATCTTCTTCAACGAATGATTCAAAACTTTGCTCTAAATACAGTTAAACCAGCAGTAAATACATCTTATCAGTCCAGTTACTCTGGATTCATTTTTCAGAATAGATTTCTGCTTATAGTAGTGTTTATTTTCTGGTTCTCTATAAGCTTTCCTAGTGAACAGTTTGCAGTTTTGAATCCATTTATCCATACCAATTCCCCATAAAAGACTAAGCAAAATTTTGCAGAATATGAAGTAAAATACAGCATCAATGACAAAATTAAATGAAGCCACTGGTGAAACAGTGAATCTTACGCAAATCACTGCCATCACAACTGCATTTTAAAACTGTTGGTTATTTGCTATTTCACAACAGGTGCTTTTTTTTTTAAACCTTTGTCTCACCTGCTATGCTATGGAAATCTCTGAAGTCACAGAAAGCTTCCTAGGAAGATAAAATCTTTCCTAATCAGTAGGCTTCCTTAGACCCCTTATGCGATGTTGATTACAAAGACAGAAACAATATGTTTATGACAGAGATGCCTGACCCAGAAAGTCTGCAGTACATTAATAAGGATCATATACTTCTGAGACTTTGTCTAATAGACAGCTGAGTAAGAAAGGGAGCCCAAAAAGGAATTTTGTAAAAAAAAAAAAAAAAAAACACACCAAAAAAACAACCCAAACAAAATGGAAAAGAAAAATAATCCCAATCTCATCTCAAAATCAGTAACAAAATCCCACAGAAAATTAAAACACTTGAGAAAAAATAAAACATAAAAACATGAAACTGTAAACTGGGCTTAAACATATATCAGAAATACTTTCATAGCACCAGGACCATTTGCATACACAAGATTAGGAGCAATTAAGCCTGGAACAAGCTTGCCTGGAACAAGCTTACATAAACAGACTGTGATCCTCATTTAAAAAAAAAAAAAAAAAAAAAAGAGTCTGTTTAACATTTCTGTAACTCAGAGAAATCTTGCATGGTTATGGTCACACAGCACATGTAATTTATGCCTGTGTGAGCTGCATGCTAATCACATGGATGAAATCAATGCCATGGTTGCCTCTTGCAATTTAATATCACAGAAATGGCTGAACAGGTAACAACGACACCTAAAGGGCACTTACATGGTCTCCATGCTGACAATGGATGGGCGAGGACATGAAGCAATCAAAGATTGCTAAAGATTAAAGAAATGAAGAAAATATAGCTTAATTGTAGGAACTGTGAGCCTCAGTGTGGCTCAGCACTTACAGAAGTTGGACCTGTCAGGATAAGGTCCTAGACTGCATCTTCAATCCCTAAAACAAGCACACAGCAAGGGAGATTTGGCCCAGGCTTCAGAGTTGGGCTTGAGGCAATGTGGTATTTTTCACTCTCAGACTAAAACAAAGCTGAAACTGGAACAGGATCATGTGTCACTGACCAGTTTGCACTTGAGAGTATGGCATCTCCTTGATATGATCAAGTGGTCTTGACTGCAATTTGTTCAATCTAAGGACATACTTGAATGCATGTCAGTAAATATATTCACAGTTGAATTGAGCTCTACTGTTGTTCTCCCAGTGATAGCTGTATTTCACTGAACATAAAATTGCATGTTGGTTTAGCTTTTAGAAATTTCTGGTTGTTTAAGATATATTTACATAAAATGGGAAATAGAGATGGTAAAAAATTCTTTGTCAAGCAGAATATTCCAAGAAGAAATATTTTTTTAGATTAGGAATAGCTTTCACTTACTGAAACTTAAAATGCATTCTAAAACTCTTCTCTCAATTGTCCAGTTCTTTAACTTGGAGAAAAAGGATTACTACCTTGAACAAAATTGCTTTAATATGTTAGTGGTACATTTTTATACACATGGACTATATATCATACACCTAAGGGTTCTGTTTAAAAGAAAAAACTTAATAAAGGAAGCAAAATTTCCAAAGAGGAAGTTATAAAAATTAAAAGTACAAAGAGAAAAAGGGAAGAGAGAAAATAAGAAGTGAAATGCATTTAAAATTAACCATAGATTTTAATTTATCATTTAATTAGCTCCTCCACAATGAAAAAAAAGGAGATGCAATTTGCAGTGCGCTAGGGGAAAACTATACACAGTTTCAAAATTACAATATGGAAAAATTAGATTTTTTTTTTTCCATCTCTTTGCAACTCAGTTTGCACAGTAATATATATTTTAATATGCCTCACTATTCAGCTTCAAAGGAGTGTCCTTAATGGCAGGGTTTTAGGTTTTGTGGGAAAGACAGATGAGAACTACACATAATGGAAATTCTGCTATGCCAAAATATACATAATCCAATTAGCACACATGGCTGAAACCTCAAATGAAATTAATGAATTGCATTGTCCAATATGCCTTTGAAACAAGATTTAAACTAAGTCATTATTAATGGAATAATTAATGTTCCTAGTAATTGACAGGCCCTGCTTTAGTTGCCATTCATTTATATGACGCGCTGTTTTTTAGTACATGGAGACTGATTTTGATATGCGTTTTCCATTAGGCAGGAAAAGGTTAAGCAGCAGATGTATATGGATATTTAAAACCAAATTATGTTGCAGAAAGTCAGACAATATTTGCCAATATATTGTTCTGTTAACATTATTTCAGAGTTCTACCACAATTGTGTCTTGGTGGATTGCACCTGGGAATAATCCACTACAGTTTGCAGATGGCAGAATGGAATATTCTTGATCTTTTTGAAAACCTGATTCATAGAGTTTAATATATTTTAAAAGAAGTAATGAAAGGAATATTCATGTGGAAGATGAATTGATAGGGAAACATACTTACATGTTGAACCATAGTTTAAAATTGCTTTCTGCGCATCCTGTGTTGTACTAGCACATTGTAAAATCTTTTCAATACAGTTTTTGTATAAGATACTACATAAGACTTTATACTGTCCAATAACCCACTGAATTTGAAAAGAACTGTCACTCTGTGGGCAGAGTGTAAAGAACAGTTTAAATATGCCTTCTGGCACTTATACCATTAGAGGGCTCTCAATGCAATGTCCTCTTCACAAGGTGCACTCCACAGACCCCGGAGCTTTGGTAGAAGGTAAGTGTGATTTGGTACCTCTAACTTTTCAGGGGTTCTTGCAGTATTCAAGGCACAACTGTATTCACTTTTCTCACTTTGCAGTAAGTCTCTGGCTTAAGTTCAAACCAAGTTTCTATGTAAATGCCAGATTTTTTTTTCTATGGCCAACTCCTACCTATGAAATAGGAAATGCAAAAACAAATGTAAAGATTTCATTCCATTAAATTTAGTACGAATATTTCTTTCTCCAACTCACCAACCAGAAACCTGCAATGACAGCTCTGTAAACTGGGACTTGTATAAAACTGCATGGTTCACAAAGAATCTGCTGACATGCACAAAATATTACAGTCTATCCTGGACCTCAGAGACCCGGCCAGGGATGAGAATGACAGTCAGTCATGATTTCCCACAGTAATTTGCTAGAGGGTCCAGTTGAACACAGGTAAAATGACACAGCAGAATGGAAAACCCAGCCTGATGCAACTTCGCCAACCACTACGTCAATGCTTTTGTTTCCATGGAGGAAGGATATGGCCACATTTAATTAGATGAAGCCATATATTTAAAACTGTAGCTTCTTTTCAGCGTGAGAAAATGGATTTCAAATGCTAGAAACAAAGATATTTTACTTGTGAATTAAGAGTTCATAAATGGAATATTCATTTATGAATATAATCCATTTCTAGCAGCTGTACTACTGAAAAAGTAGTTTGAGAGTATAGAAATCATCTATAGAAATCATTTTCATTACACTCTATCAGAGTCTGAGTTTCACTCTTCACCTTTATAGAACCAGACTAAATCACTGCTGTCTCCAAAAATGTGTTAGAATTCCCTGACTCGGACTCTCACAGGCCAGAAAAAAACCCCAAAAGCCAACCAGCCTAGTGGCTCGCTTCATGGATTCTTCTACTGTGTTCAGTTTTGGGCCCCTCACTACAAGAAGGATGCTGAGGTCCTCAAGCCTGTCCAGAGAAGGGCAACAAAGCTGGTGAGGGGTCTGGAGCACAAGTCTTATGAGGAGCGGCTGAGGGAACTGGGGTTGTTTAGTCTGGAGAAGAGGAGGCTGAGGGGAGACCTTATCGCTCTCTACAACTACCTGAAAGGGGGTTGTCGTGAGGTGGGTGTTGGTCTCTTCTCCCAAGTAACCAGTGATAGGACGAGAGGAAATGGCCTCAAGTTGTGCCAGGGGAGGTTTAGATTGGGTATTAGGAAAAATTTCTTTACTGGAAGAGTGGTCAAGCATTGGAACAGGCTGCCCTGGGAGGTGGTGGAGTCACCCTCTCTGGAAGGATTCAAAAAACGTGTGGATGTGGCGCTTAGGGACATGGTTTAGGGGACATGGTGGCATTGGGTTAACGGTTGGACTTGATGATCTTGAAAGTCCTTTTCAACTTTAATGATTCTGTGATGCTGCAGTGATTTGATGTGCTTATGCTCAGGTTAAAAATTCCAGCATGACCTTTGAACAGGTTCTGAGCAGGAAGCTTATTCAGTCCACAAGCAAGGCTATGTGCTGCCTTTGGCTTTAGGGGGCAGATCACTGCAGCATGAAAGTAGGTCTAAAGAAAAATCATACTGAGGTGGTAGCAAGACCTCATCCACACAGAAATTTAGCTGATATCATTCATTAATTCCTTAATTCTACTAAAAAATTGAACTATATTTAAGTGAGATGTGATCTCAGGGAACTTATGCATTAGGAAGAAAGTACTCATTTATTACTTTAGCAAAATTACTTAAAATTACTCAGCATCTACATTACTCCTTTTACAAGCAATGGTACAAAAAGAATACGGGGAAAGGAGAAGACAACAGGAACATACGGGAATAGTCAGCACCAAACTACACTTCACTAGAAGAGCTAAGCAGTCTCTGCTGTTGGAAGGCTTTTGTCTGAGATATAGAACGGAAGAGGAATCGCTGGAGAGGGAACGTAGGAGAGGCACATTTTTTCTCCTCTTACGTGAATAAGTAGAGGCTGTCCCTCAAGAGTTTAAGCCTACTTGTTCCAGATTTGAGTTGTAATTTTGGAAATAAAGCAAGCCTTGGAAGAAGGGCAAAAGACTTGCAGATGTGAGTTTGTTCTCTGTTCCTGGTGGAAGGAAACGCAAACCAGCTTCTGTGCAACCATACTTCTCTAGTTCACTAGTGTGATTCTAGGCCAAAATCATGAACGACTGTTCGACTAAGACACAGGCAGGTCCACCAACATTTCACTAAAACTTCCCAGGTATAGAAATACACAGGTCCCAAGTTGCCATTTCTTTTCAACTGCCGTTAAAAACAAGTTAGTCACTATGACAGTGGGAGTTGAGCTTACAATTCAGACCTATATTTTTAACCCAATAAAAGAGTATGTGCATATGTTAACCTTATTGTAAGAAAAGCTAGGTCCATACGTAATGACAGAAAACACTTACCTGCTAGTAATGGAAAAACTGTTTTCCTTCCAGTTGGTCTACATAGTGAATTATGTTGAAATATAATTTGTTTTTAAACCATGAAAATTCTGATATATTCCCTCCATGTTTAAATATATCATTAAGATGTCATTTTCTCAGAATAAAACTGCATGGGAAATTAAGATTATTTTAATACTGCTGTGATCTCTTAAAATCAATAAACAAAAACAGAGTATCCAATGCCCAGAAATAAAAAGTGTATGATTGTTGGAAAAGAAATGTCAAGATACAACCACACAAAATGGGAAATATTTTTCATCTGGAGTTCTTCAGCTGACACACACAACTAGTGTAATAATTTACATTGCTCTCCAGTAAAATCTGCAGAAATAAACCATAAATACTTTAATTGGCTTTTGTTTTGCCAGCTGAAATTGAACATGAAAAGTAAATGGGAAAAATTATTTAATGTCAGTAAGTTGATCATTTTGGCCCAGTAGTGCTTACCTGCAAATGCCTTTTAAAAAGCAGAAATAGAACCTGAAATAATTCTTTCAAATTTGTGATTTATGGGTTTCACAAAAACCTCCTGAAATATTGTTTACTACTCAAACACATATAGTACACAGGCAGTTTGCAGCTTACTAGCATAGTATTATTATGCTTTTGTTTAGATACCAGAAAATAATAAAAATTATTCTGAGATGGAATTCATATTTTCTGATTGACAAAAAGGGACAGACAAGACCTTTTTCACAAGAAGGAACAAATATTCTCTTCTTTCATTTTACAGAGTCAGTTAAATCTATAAGCAAAAACATGCATTAATAGCAATATTCCCTTTCCCCTAAAGGTTTTCCATGATTTTATTACAGCAGAGAACCAAAGCAGGCTTTCTTTTACTCAATTAAAAGAGAGGAGGAGAGAAATCTTTTGAACCTATGTAAAACACCTGTAAAACAATCTCACAAAAGAGCAATTTACTATGTGAAAAAAACCCCATACAGATAAATGTAAAACTATCAATAAAATTATTTATTTACCTATAAAACGTGTCCCCTGTGTACAGCATTACTGATTGAATTGGCTTCATTTGTTTTTTGCTGGTACAGATTTCCTTTTCTTCTCCTGCATTTAAATCAATATATGAATATATTGTCATTTCTTTAATGTGACTGTCACTCCAGCATGTGGAACCACATTTGATAGCACAGTGAAGTCAGTGAAGCCAGTCCTCTCATTTCCTATCTTATTTGTCACAAATAAACTCTTAAGACCCAGAATTTATCTCCCAAGTGTCCTAGTGAGGTAGAAGGGCCCTTCTTAGATGACACCTACTTAGCGAGCTTGCCAAGTGACACCAACACACAGCAATGGCCCCTATTCTCACCCCTCGTTCTCACCCCATGGCTACAACATGCCTCTTCCTCAGTTTTTCATAGAAAAATACTCATGGGAATGTGCTGTGAAACAGATTGCAAACTGAGCCAGGTTAAAAATAACTCTTGAAAAAACAACCCCAAGTCTTCACATTCTGACATAACCCTCAGGGTCTAAGAAAAACCTTTTTAATGCTCTTTCCACATCCATAACCGACCCACCCATGCAAAAGCAAATACTAGCTGGGCTTTGCCTTTAATTCTTATGCTCATCTATGCTTCAGTTTCACAAAGAACTGTAATTTAGGTTTATAATCTCACCGAAGACTCTGAGATTACATCTAAGTGTAACTGAAGGCTTAAAATCATTAATGGCATGTCTCAGGAACTAACCTAGATTGACTTTCAGTTCCCAGGCTTACAAAAAATTTAGGGTTTTGTTGTGGTGTTTGATTCGGAAGGCATGTTTTGTTCATTTTTTGGTATGAGTTGGGGAGATTTGCTGTTGGTGCCAATGGAACATGGCTCATTTTTCAGAAGAAATCATGCTTAAGTGCTATTTCCCATAAGAGAAATACTGTCTACTTCAGCAGAAGGGTCACATCATTTTATAAGCCAGAAAAAGTAACTTTTCCCTTTCTCCCTGGTGTTGAAGGGGTGATGAAATTTTTTCACTGCTTTTCTTACAACTGTGGTCAAAAGGCAAAGGGAGAGTATCATACACACAGGCAGCCCTCCTTCAGGAAATGGAGTCAGGTGAGGAGAAGAGCAAGAAGCTGTACAGTCAATTACAGTGGGAAAGGCTACGCTGAAATATATTCCACAAAGGAGAAGTACTAGTTACAGCAGGTGGCTAGCATAGTTCAAGATGACTTGGATACACTCACATGAAATTAGATTGGTAGATGAAATATAGTTCAGAAAACGCTGCTATTCTCAAATCTCACTCATTCTTCTTGGCTGTGTTTTAATAAACAATCAGAAGTTGAAATTGCTCAGAATGTGACACGGTGTAACAAAACACTATGAAGGAAAATCCCCATAAATTAATTCCAGTGGCATTGAATAAAACAACTATTATGGAAACAAAACAGAAATCCAGTCAACTAAACCTTCTAAAAGCTTTTAACAGGGTTGCTTTACAAATAATCGAAATAGAAAGTCAACTACTCAGGTATTACGCAAAAAGAGGGCAAGTATATAAGGCAGCGGCACAGGCATACTAAGAGTACAAACATTTAAATGTAGTCACAGGTCTTACGAGTTTGTTTTCAAGTGCAAAATGGAACATTCATAAAATGCTTACTAAATTAAAAAAGCACTTAGGAACGGATCCTCATTAATGCACATTTTATTGAAACGACAAAAAAGTTGTGCTGCTAGGCCAGAACTTGTTCTGTTGTTCACGTGTGAGACATTAAAAGCATTCAAAGGAATACAGCATCAGTAAAAATGAAACAAAGCATGAAATAGTAACAGCCCAGACAAAGCTTTAGCACTTCGAGCTGTTTCTTGCTGTTTTCTAACTGCCCTTAGATTTCAAGCATCCACAAATTCTAATTAAAGAACTATTTAATCAGGAACAACAGCAACTGGGGATGGGTAAACAGAAAGAGAATGCTGCTGCAAGGCAACCTGTGTACATTGCTAAAGAGGACTGGTATTAAATCCCATAGGTGCTTCCTCCTCCTCAGCTATTTGTCTTGGGAAGTCCTGTGTAATTTAGTGTTAGGTACCTGTGTCAGCTGTGCAGTGCTCCAGTACTTCCCTCTACCTCTGCAAACTCTAGGTAAACCCAAAACACTGTTTCTATTATTTTCTGTTTTCATTCTTTGTTTTTCCATCTTCATCGAGACACAGAACAATGGACTCCACAGAAAAGCTATGGCAAGTAGGTGCAAACAAAATACATGCATGCGTGTCTGTCTCTCACAGGTAAAAGCAACATTTAATCATAGTGATTCTGCAATGAAAAGTAGGTCTTGTCTAAGGGCCAAAGATTTATTTGATTTACAAAGAAATGAAGGATGATTTCTTAGAAGTAGTAAAAAGCTTAATTGGGTCATGATGATGGCACAATAAGTCCTTTCATCCGCTTTTATAACAGCAGCTCCTAGCAACCGGACTTATTCCAACCTCACACTCCTACCTGCCAAGGCCCAGATATGGGACGCAATCTGTGATATCCAAGCAGGAAATTGCAAAATTATGAGCAATTCACTTCCTCTGTGTAAATAGCCCTATTTCCAGCATCTGCAGTTTTGAACTACAGAATGATAGGATGCCAAGTTTGTGTCAATCATGGGTAATTTTGGGATTAAATAAGTAACAAAGGCCCTAAAGGCAAGAGTAACCTAAAAGCTTAACATAGTTTTGATTTCAAATGTTAAATCATCCAACATTTTATTATCGAAAAACTTCAACAGTATTCTGAAATAGACACATTATGTTCTTTATAAAAATATTTTTTTCCTAATGTGCCTTCCTAATGAAAGTCATATTAGAATTATTTGGTTCTGTGTTGTCTTTCTAATCTTAAATTCTTACAATGTAATATTGACATATTTGTCATCTAATATATGATATAGGGAATCAACGGTAAATCTTTTCAATTCAACAAGCAAAATGGACTTGTACTGCTCTATTTCAAAGTGTATTGTGCCATTCTAATTTTTCACACCACTTTAATTCTGTGCCAACTGCCCCAACTCTATTATTCAACCTTTGACATCCTCACAATACTTAACACCATTTTCCCTTCCATCCCACACATTATCAGGAGAATCTCACAGGCTTTTTGCCCTGTTATTCTTCTATCCTTGTCCTCTTTCACCACAGACCACAAAGCAGAGACATGCTTCCTATCTACTCCTTTTATCAGCCTCAGTAACACGTCCCCTTTTGTTCTTTAATGCAAATTTCTTGCCCAGTCTGGTAAGTCTCCATCTTTCCTCTAACAGAGTAAGGGCATATTATTTTTCCTTGCCTCATAAGAAAACAACCAAACAAAAATAACCCGCATCCTTTGCACCACTTGCCTATCCATACCTTCCCCTAGCTATTTGCTGGCCCTGATGACTCCACGTGCTATTTCTCAAAGCTGAAAGTCTTTTGAGAATTCCACCCTACTCCACCCATTCACTGCATTTACTGAAACCTCCTGAGGACAGTACATCAGTGTTCATTTAAAATGTGCAAGGGTTTGGCCTGCGAGTCCTCAGGAAATGAAGATTTGAGGTTCTTCAATCTTATTTTCTGACAATAAGACCTCCCCAGAATTTACACTGCAACACACATTCAGGTTTCAAAAGCTTGTGAGATTTCTTATCTTTGAGACGTTACTTCCCTACTAACTTTGTTTACAGCTGGCCAAAACACTACAGTTATAGGCTGACAGGCAGAGACACAGACTGATTACAATATCCTTTATTCCTCAGGAACATCAACCAAAGACAGCTGCAGATACCTGCAAAATGCAAGTTAAAAGTATATTTATTGATAAAAATATGTTTTGCTAAAATGTTAAATCAGAGGTTTAATAATACTCAGATAGAATTGACTAGCATATTTTATTTTTAAACATAAGCATACAATGGCTTCTTAATACCTACTGATATCACAGAATCATTGAGGTTGGAAAGGACCTTCAAGATCATCAAGTCCAACCGTTAACCCAACGCCACCATGTCCCCTAAACCATGTCCCTAAGCGCCACATCCACACGTTTTCTGAATCCTTCCAGAGATGGTGACTCCACCACCTCCCAGGGCAGCCTGTTCCAATGCTTGACCACTCTTCCAGTAAAGAAATTTTTCCTAATATCCAATCTAAACCTCCCCTGGCACAACTTGAGGCCATTTCCTCTCGTCCTATCACTGGTTACTTGGGAGAAGAGGCCAACACCCTCATCGCCACAACCCCCTTTCAGGTAGTTGTAGAGAGCGATAAGGTCTCCCCTCAGCCTCCTCTTCTCCAGACTGAACAGCCTCAGTTCCCTCAGCCGCTCCTCATAAGACTTGTGCTCCAGACCCCTCACCAGCTTCGTTGCCCTTCTCTGGACACGCTCCAGCACCTCAGTGTCCTTCTTGTAGTGAGGGGCCCAAAACCGAACACTGTATTCGAGGTGCAGCCTCACCAGTGCCGAGTACAGGGGCACGATCACTTCCCCTTCTACAAGTTAAAGAAAACCACACTCATTCTGATGTGCATTTCTACTGCCTCGCTACTGCCTAAACAAACAGAACGTAATTTTAAACTGCTTTACTTTTTAGCTTAAAAGAATGCACTGAAATTAAAAAGTTGAGAAACACATAGCACAACATTTAGGCTTGTGAGCACCTATATCCAAATAAAACCTGCAAGTAAACTTCAGGTAAGTATCTGACTTTGCATTATACAATACTAAATATGATAAAAAATGTTATTTAACATTTTTCTTTTAATAATGCATTAAAGCAACATTAAAATAATCATCAATAACTTCAATTATATTTTACACAATGCAAAGGGTGCTTAAACACATCAATTCTGTATTTGTACACCTAAAAGTTAAATACAAACTGAATGTGTGTGCTTTGGTCTCAGCACAGTTTAAGATACACGTTTCATAACACCATGTTGATTGCTGTATGAGACTAAGGGTAAAACATCAGATGCCCAATTTTCAGCTGAAGGTGACTGTTAGGTTTGGTGCAGCAGGGCCTGGGATATGATTAAGAGAGACAATATTTGCAAAATGCTTGATAAAAATTCTTTTCGGTTTTGATTACTTTCTTATGAAGCCTATTTTCTCTAGTGTTGTAAAAGCATGCACATGGCATTATCTCAATTTTTATGTCACGTCTGAAGGCTGCAAAATCTTTCTGGTTCAGCTGAAAGTGAAACTCTAGTTTTCTGTAGCAAGTACCATGAAAATTATTAAAAGACTCAATAGTCATACAACTGAAGTGGTTGTTTATTAAAAGGGCTTGTCACGTTTACTGCACAGTTAAAGACAGCCTTCCAGTTCCACACACAAACTGACTTCCAGTGTCTTCTGCAAATTTTTCATGCCTGTCCATTGTCTTTCTTCCCCTTTATTGCACTTATAAACTTAAGTAGCACTTTTTTGGGGAAAGCAAGACAGTTCAATTCTTAGCCTACTTTGGAGCCCACCTATAAACAGAGAAGACTTCATAAGTCTATAAATTTACCAGTTGCTCTTGTGTAAAGATGCAGCACTGTGTTCATCACACACCTGCTGCTGCCATTGCTCCTGCTGCTTTCACGACTGCTGCCTCCGATACTGCCAGTGGCACAGCGGTATCAGCAGGAAAGCTGCTGATGGTGTGTAGGTTCAGTATTTAAAATGCAGCCTTAGGTCTTAGGCATCCTTTTCCAAGAGACAAATGTGCAGTTTGTACACCAGAAAAGACAGTAACAGTAACCCCAGCAAGATACAAAATTTAAGGCTAGAATATATTGTAACTATGGAGCAGAAAACTTGTGGGTACTGATCATGTAGAATACAAGTGTTCAGGATTAAATGAAACAGTAAAACACTGCTACAATCACACTGTTCTCATGTGCAACTGAACAAAAAATACAGACGGGGAAAAAAAGAGAAGTGCAGACATAAGTATGGTACGTAAGTATAGAAAGCAGCCCATTTGACTGTCATCTGGCCTTTCATCTTTATTTAGTACATAGAATTTCTACTTAAATTGGTATGAACTGCATGCAGTACTCAACCCCCTTTTTCAATTTTTCTTAAAAATGCCTCAAGTTTGCACATACATTGTACATACATCAGTTAGACTGTAAAAACATTTAAGGCTGGCTTAAGCCAGACATTTAAGTGTCCGTCCTTAGTTTTCAATATCAACATTGCATGGGAAAAATGAACCAATTTCAATAAACAAACATAACATCAACACTCATTAGCCAGATGAAATTCATTCATGGGAGTAAAGAAATGACTGATGAATAAATCCAATGTGATACTCAAGATTTGAGATAGTTATTTCCTAGGTCACAGGAGGAACTTGAGATTTCTCTGCAATGTAACCTTTAGCATACAGCTTATTTCCTAAGTACAGACAAGGGGAGACCAGTAGACATTGTTCTCTCGACTTCAAGAAGGTTTTCGACACTGTCTCTCACAACATCCTTGTTAACAAACTGATGAAGTACAGGCTAGATAAGGAGACAGTGAGGTGTATTAAAAACTGGCTGAACTGCTGTGCTCAAAGGCTTGTGATAAGCAGCATAAAATCCCCCTGGATGCCAGTCACTAGTGGAGTACACAAGAGGTCAACACTGGGTCCAATGATGTTCAACATCTTCATTAATGACAAGGATGATAGGACAGAGTGCATTCTCAGGAAGTTTGGCAATGATACAAAACTGCGAGGAGCAGCTGATACACCCGAGGGTTGTGCTGCCATTCAGAAGTACCTTGACAGACAGGAGAAACAGGCTACCAAGCATCTCATGAAGCTCAGCCCAAGTCTTGCCCTTGGGGAGGAATAACCCAAAGCACCTGAGAGCCTGACATATAGGGAGAGGTTGCGAGAAATGTGATTTTTCAGCTTGGAGAAGAGAAGGCTCAGGGTACAAAATAGAGCCAGGCTTTTCTTAGGGGTATCCAGTGGAAGGATGAGAGAAAATAGGCACAGATTGAAATACAAGAAATCGCATTTAAACACACAAAAACGCCTTTTTCACTATAAGGGTGGTCAAACCCTGGAACAGCTTGCCCAGAAAGGTTGTGGAGTCTCCATTCTTGCAGATAGTAAAAACTAAACTGGATGCAGCCCTGGCAACCTGCTCTGAGCAGGCGTTTGGGCTAGATGACTTCTAGGGGTCCCTTCCAACGTCAACCAGTCTATGATTCCACAAACTCTTTGAAATGGTGTCAAAATAGCAGCATAGCAGGAATAAAGCAAGGGTTGCCCTTTTAACATTTTCAACCATAACAGGCTGCTCTATTCTGACTTAAATTTTAAAAGCAAAAGGAAGTTAAAAGGACTTGTACACAACTCTCCTTCCTCTCAATGTCACAACAGGGTAGATCTTTTCTTTCAGTCTTGCTTTATTTAGGAGCTTTTCGCTGTCTTTCTGCATTGCAAACAAACCTTGCCCAACCCCTGCAGTAAAGAATCTTTTCTTATTCTCATTAACTTGTGTGCCTGCTTCCTGCTCTTATCAAAGCTGTACCTCCAAGTCTCTGTTCTTACTTCACACCCTACCCTGCTCTCCAAACCTCCTCTAGGTACAGATATTCAGTTAATCCCCAGGATCTACCTGACACAACAAACACAAATGGCAAATAAGCAGCCTTACTCTCTGCTCCCTAACAAACCCCTTTTAAAAACAAGGTTTAAAAGAAGGTAACTCACATTAACATACAATAGGGATGGATAAACATCTCTCAAACTTACTCAATCTGTAACAAGCAGGCTGACGGTTAGAGCAGCTTCTGTGACTTACGAGCTGCTCACGATCCCTCTGCAGAACCTGGAAGTGAAAGGCATCAAGAACTATATGGTGATTCTGGAAAACTCCAATGTGTTAACGGATGGGACAAGGTCAAATCTAGTTCTTATTCTACCTGAAGTACTTTTCTCCTTAGGTTTTCAGAATAGGGATACATGTGATTCCTATGAAACAGTTCCCTTTAAAAAAGGGGATACATTTTCCGACACTTTGTACATACAAAAGAGACAGATCATCTTTTAGCTTCTGATTGATGGATCTGTTGAGGCAAAACAACTGTATCCATCTATTTCAGTAAATCTGACTCAAAATAATTTGTAAATTAACTAAACATCTGCAGCAAATATTGCCTCTTCAGAAGCTTTTACTGCTAAGAAAAGTTCACATCCTCTTTGTCCTTTTCCATAGTAAAGCCCTGTAATTACATTCAAAACACACATTCTACTCATCTGTGGTAGACTTTGAAGCCACATGAATTTACAGTATTTCGGTTAAAAACTCTGGTGTGAGATGTTATTTAACACTACATTTGCTAATATACTGAATGGGAAAGGAAACAGACATATCCTGATATCTGGCAGTGTGTTAATTAAACAGCTGACAGACAAGGATACTCCTAAAATCCAGTATGTAAAAGATAACACTAAGACGACAATGTT
Organism: Phaethon lepturus; assembly: GCF_000687285.1. Lineage (NCBI taxonomy): Eukaryota > Metazoa > Chordata > Aves > Phaethontiformes > Phaethontidae > Phaethon > Phaethon lepturus. The sequence continues at coordinate 11,935 of NW_010537555.1, read as the reverse complement.
AAAAATTACCATCACAGGATAAGTGTCTGGTAAGAATTATTGATAAAGTACAGTTCTGACTTAGAGAGCCAAATTAAAGACTGCCCAACTTTCCAGATTCTTCTGCCCCTCTTCTGCAATCAAAGTTTATTCATAACCTTAGATTTAATGTTTGAACTCTGAGTTTGTTCAGCTTTATAATCAAGTTCGAGAGCTCAGTTGATCAATCCATTCCCTTGGACCTAGTTCTATCTCCCATCTGATTCTGTTCAAAATTGGTTTTAGCATGTGATAAACTACCTGAAGTGGTCACTTTAGATCCAGGATTCATCCTACTTGAACATTTGGCTAACATTTTACATCACTTGTAAACATTTAAATGAAATGAAAATATTTAAGCTTAGAAGAGGAATATTAAGACACATTACAGACAGTGAGAACTGGCAGATGAGAAACAATTTTTCAGGTATGTTGACAAGACTTCCCTCGCTATCAGGACAGAAAGAATTAACAGGAAACTGGAGAGAATAACACAGAGCCGAGCAAAGGAGTCAGAAAAAATAAGTATTACAGAGCTCCTCTGCAATGTGTGATGTGTGCATGTTCATTATTTAGTAGCATGATTTCTTGGAAAGGCCTTTAAGTAGGAAATAAGCCATATGCCTTCTTGGACTTGAAATATGACCAGACTGGACTACAATTTAGTATCCTATATAAAATATGTGGAACTAGATATTCCGAAACTGAGCAAAAAGTGCGACCATGTAGTGATTCAGCACTTGAAGAGATGTATATTAAAACATCACAACATTTTCCTAAAGAGGCAAAAAATATTTACTATTTTAAAAGATGTGCAGGAAGACAAAGGAACTCTACATTATTAAGAAATGTTATGGTTTTATATATTTAAATTGGCAAATTACCAGTAGAATGGTCCCCTTCCCAGTAGACCACCAACTGTTCAATCCAAGCCAAGATAAAGAATTTGATTGTGCCATTTTTGTATTTTGATGTAAAAAAAAGAAGGCAATTTTGTCAAATTTTATCGAAAAGTGGATCTGAGGGGAGGCAAAATTGCATGAAATAGCAAACAGTTTTGTGGGGAAAAAAATTCAAAGAAACATTTTGAACAATTTCACACAGCTCTGATGAATACCATAATGAAAGAAAATGAAGCCAGGCACTACAGAATCGAGTTATCAGAAATCCATATGAAAGCATATATCGTCTTTTTGTTACTGCTCTCTGAGGAAGTAGAGCATTCATTTACTGGAAGAAGGGGTATTAGAAATCCTGCTTTTGGGAGTAAAAAGTCATTCAGAATGACACCAAAAAAGCATGTGTTAAACAAATAAGATATCAGACTGAGAAACAACAGAATCACCAGGATAATGATGTATTTCAAAGTGCTTGGTTCAGTAGTAGTGAACAACTCTGTATGTGGAACAAGATATTGTCTATATCAATTTTGCAATTACATCTCCCGGATTTCTGTAGAAAGGCTAAAATGTACGTTATGTGTTTTTTCAAACACGCTTTGGGAAAAACATGGGGCCTGCTTTTACTTCTTTCTATCACAAATATGCTTAGAACACATTTTGCAATAATATATTTCGAAGGGCTTGCTGGAAAACATTTAAAAAGCACAGCCTATACCATTAAAATGACAGTATTGTTAAAAAATGCTTACAGTTTAGATTTGAAACCAGTTGAAATGTAATGCTACTTCAGCTATACTACTGCTTCCCTATACGTAAAGTGTATACTTGAATACACATTTTAATACACTTTTTCTTTCTTGAAAATGCTCGCCTTTGTTCCTCCTTTCTTTGTCTTTGGCATCTCTTTATTCAAGCATTTTTACTCAAATATTTCTGTCAGATATATTTTAGGGAACTCACTCTGCTAAATAATTAACATATACCATGCAAACTACTGTAAAAAAATCACACAGGTTTCTAGTCTAATGTTATGTACATTTTAATAATTTCTTCACCTTGTTGGTTAGTTATATCACTTCATATATTATTTTACAGTATGCAAATATTGTAGGATGCAGGAAAATCAACTGGCTGCTGGAAGTTTTCAGTTCTATTCTTATGTCCTTTTACTGTGTATTATTCACCGTAGAACAATGACGCCGATGCATTTTTATTCATCTACACTACAAGGCACAGAGCCAGCAATGAACTGCACCTTTCACTTTATATGCTGCGAGTGTGTACACATGGGCTTGCTTTTCTCCTATTTACTAAGCCTGGACATGGAGTACTGGTCTGCATGTTTTCAGCAGCCAAAGAGATGAGTCTGTAGTTGTATAGATGAGTGTAAGTCTCAATTTGTATAGGTTTTCTATTAGCTTCTCTTTGGTGATTATAAACATTCCTTCTCTATCCCACCTATAAGTTTACCTCTATTTTCAACACTCCATATGAAAAAGAAAAAGAAAACTGTTCTTCAAACCAAAAGAACAGTGAGGTTATGGACTTTAGAAGTGTCAGAACTGAGATAACAAAGTTACTTTCTCATTTAAAAGGCTCTTACCACACATCTTCGTGTTCGAATTACAGAGCAACACTAATATTTGTTTCCGGAGATATTTAACGAAAGCTCCTTGTTTCTGTCTACTCTTCAACACGAATATGTTTGTTCAGCTGTAAGTTCGAATGCTTTGCTACTGTTTCCTAATGGATAATCATTATATACAGCGTATTAAACACTTCTGCAAATGTAATCCAAAAGTTTATTGTTTGTGAAGTGATCAATGTATCTCATAAAGCGATGCAGCTTCTCTCTGCATTGAAATCTCAGTAGATTTCTCAGCTTGATTTTCTGTCTTCTATGACAGTGAAACCTTTCATTACAGTAATATCGTACCATATAATTTCTTACCTTCAGGAGGAATAACAACAAGCTTATTCCTCATGAGAAGTACAGACGTATAGACAAATAGTTATACAGATAAATAATTGGGATCAAGGGCTCTAAGGAGAAACTGTCTGAAGCGCTGCTTTTGGGTATGCACTGAGCAACAGATCCAGCCTCTACGCTTACCTTATAGAAATTGCCAACTATTCTTTCTTTACAACTGCTAGCACTTACTTAGCTACCCATTTCAGAAACTCACTCTCAAGACCTTAACATCTTTTCTGTTTACACTACTTTGCTGATAATGAACACTGTAATCAGTGTCTAAGGGCAGTTAATCAAATTTTATTCGCAGTAGCGCAGGACCGCTGCTGGCAAAGACCTTCACATGCTGGGTCCAGGCTGAATACTCCTAATGAATGAAGGTACTGAGGTGCAATCGTCTCATTGATTACATCTTAAGATGCCGAAGAAATGTCTCTCAATTTCAAAGTCTAATTTAGTTTTGCTGGTTACAGCTATACTGTGAAGACAGTTTGCTTATCCGTAAAGACTAACATAATAAAAAATAATGGTGAACAGTCCTTCTTTACCTTGGACTGTTTGTGTGGGGAGCTATTTCTATCAGTACACACTGTATTCTTGTGAGATATGTCAAGTTCTTCACAAAGCAGGATATGGCTTAATGAAACATACCTATATATGCACATGTTGCCTTGGTCTGTATTATATATAGAGATCTCTGAGGAAGCACAGCGCTAAAGATGAGGCTTCACCGTATGTAATAGCTGGCCAGAGGCATCAGCTTGTCCCTTCACTACTGCACTTGCCATCTGCCCATTTCTTCTTTACTAGTAAAGGACTTGGTTTTGATGGCCGCAGCACAACTTTGGCTATGACAGTCTGCAGATTGAAAACTGCATGAGATAAAACCTCCACATATGGGGCAAGCCCCTCCAGGTTGTGCTTCTCTTTCATCTATATACTTATGAGCCATAGAACTGCTAAGTCCTATACCACTTCCAAAAATGACACTTTGGCAAATGATGAGGCAGCAGCAAAAAGTCATCTTTCCCTCACGCTCATGAATAGCTTGTCAAATAATCACTGGTCTCTTCCAGAATTTTTTGCTTCAGGCTATGACTTTTGAGAAGGAAGAGTCAACTACAGAAACAAAAGTAAATCATTCTGATGAGTATTGCTCTGCTTTCCAGATTCGAAGCCCTGCAGTGAGGTGGGCCAAACTATGCCCTACGTACTCTTATCTCCTTTTCAGTGCAGTTGAATACAAGGTATATCTCACCTTTTCGTGCACAAAACAAGTCTCTAGCTTGCTTTTAGTGGTACTTCAAACACCAGTCAGCTGACCTGTCAGGAACATGGATCAAGTGCTATTCAAACTAAACTTAGTAATGTCAGGAAGAGTTGTCTTCTAATTTCTGCTTCCAGCAAAACATCGTGTGTTGTATATCCTACCATCCTGTTATTCTAAGTGTCATTTTATAAGATGTGACAGTTTTCAACAAAGCAAGGCTGACTAAACAAGAGTTAATTTGAGCAAATACTGCAGAGAAGACAATCCTGTAGTATATAATCCTACAGAAGAAAAATGTTCTCCAGTCAACAGGATTAAATTTACAAATAACTGCTCATCACAGGCTATAACTCAGGATCTCTCCCCCTCTTCTCTGTTCCAACGCACTCTTACACAGGAATGTGGCACTTTGGATCCTGCTTTAGCATATAAATATCTTACATCTCTGCTCACTATCACCTGCAGTCAATCCACCATATTCTGCATGTTCCTCCATCATGTAATTTCAATTACCTTTTTAATCGTCTTTCTATGCAGAGGAAATTACACTGCATCAAAAGAAAAACAAAAGCCTACTTGAACATAAATAATTATTTAATGAAGAAAGAGAAAAGCATAACCAGCAATAACAAAAACAGATCTAGACAGTCTTGCTCAGCAGGTGCAAGAGAAAACAAACTAAATGTTGTGAAGAATTATTATGCTTTCATTTCATTTAGCACTGGAGAACCATCCACAATAAATGACAGCAATAAAAAATGGAGAAGGGAGCAAGCCAGTTTACCATTGAGTAAATAAAGCAAACAACTCCCTGATCTAATTTACTAAAAAACACAGGGAACTATAAAGTCTATATACGAAATACTGAGTTGAGGCAGGATATAATCTCTTGCTGCCGGGATTCCTATCAGCAGTACAGACTTTCAAGTTAATCTCTTCTCCATAATGTTTAATGTGGTCACATTCCAATTCCTTGTCCAATTTATAACAGTGTGGAGGAAAAATGTTGCCAGCTTTACCAGCCCTATGCAGTATTAAAGGAGTAGTAACTCCATCGATATCTAAAGAGTTATATCTTGCATTTTCCAGGTCTAAGAAACCTGATCTAGGAACTGATTGAGTCTTTTAGTCAAACACCACCTTCAAATGCTTGGATCCATCTTGTTACACATGACTATTCAAATAATCTCCTTTGTATCCCGGTATTAACTATGGTAAAATCTGTCAGTTATTTCAGTTAACAAATTTACAAATACTTTATCTTAAATAAGAATTAAAATTATATTCAATAAGTGATGACTAAGCCATCTTTTTGAATTAAGCATCAAATGGACAGACAGTGGCATGCAGCATTTCAGTCAGAGACAGCAGCATCTTGCTTTGATACTCTTAAAAAGATTCTACTCAAAACCAGAGTGGGAAGATAACTCTGTCTCACAAAGCAGAATAGAAAGATATTACAGGACAGATGAGTAAAAGAAAGGGGGGAAAAAGGTATGTACTGGTATCTGAGCTCACACGCCATAATCTCAATAGGGTACTGAGTAAAAACTGTGTTAGCAAAACAGTGGAGACTCTGAAAGGATAAACAGAAATGAATCCAGCTGTAGTGCCACCAACATGCTGTGGTTGTTTTCTGAACAACCCAACTAACAATAAAGTGCTTTTCATGGTCTTAAGGTAAAAAGGTAAAAAAGGTAAGGTAAAAAGGGATGCTTTCTTGTGACAGCAGTGGCAGATAAGCTAAAAAATGAACTGTTTGTAAACACAGCTTCCTTCATATCCACCATGGCTTTGGATAATATTTCACAATGTTAGACATTTCCCCTTTGTGCAATATTTTCCTATAAAAGCAGCAGACTGTCCTCAGTGGACATGGGTCCTTGATCTCTTTATTGGTTAGTGATGGTCCAGGCGTAACCTGAGCAGAGATTAAAACCTGAGGCACACTCATCAAGCTATGCTGTTTTTTCCACACTCGCTTTATGCTGGGTGTCTTTCACTGTCATCTTGAAGTGGATGGTTTTCTTGGGGCAGAATCCTCCTGCCAGTGAGGTAAATGTGGGTGACATTAGGCCAAAAAAAGAGAGGGAAGAATGGAAGCATGAGAGTAACAATGACAAGCTCACACTTTACCACTGTGTGGTGTGTGTTTAACCACCATAAGTTAAACACTTGTAGGTGAATGCAACAGACTGACAAACACACCTTTAGAGTAAATTGCACTATCAGTGAGCGGGGGAGGCAGCATTTGAAGCTTTTGGTTAAAAACAGAGTGGAAAGATTTTAGATGAATACTTTGAAAGCTAAAACTCAGAAGACAGACATCATACATAAAATACAGTCTGAACAAGACAAATTACACAGACAAAAAGCACATAAAAAGCTACTAGAATAAAAAACTCAACATTCTTTCTGTATTCCAAGAGTTCTAAAGACATAGAAAACTCCAGTAAAATAAAAATCAAGCCTCCTATATACAGCTGCAGCACAATCTTTATTTCTAAACCTGAGGATGTCAGCTGTATTCAGTGTTACTCTGCGGGTAACAAATTAAGATTAGAAAGATAATAAAAGTAATTCTTCACATTGGAATGGCAGTACCAGCTATATTTAAGGCCAGGGAGACTAAAAGGAATGCATTACCTGGAGTGGTTTTGTTGTGAATACTGACTGCTGGGGAGACAAACATGCAAACCTATTATGTTGTAAAATTTATCCTGCAAAGGTATAGATTCTTACCTAAAAGCTACCTTTTTAGGCCCTGATCAAGCAAAGTATTTTAAGCAATTTTAGCTCAGATACATAAGTAATCCCATAGTTGCCATCTACTTGCAAAGAATGCAAATAGTACTAGATTTTCTTTCCTTGAAAATATATCCTTGTAAACCCTTAAATAAAACAAAATCTCATCCTATCTCTCTACAAAAAGTAACATTGACACAATTCCCAAACATATATAAATATGATTTCCAGCTATTTCTTATGTGGTATTTAAATTCAAACTATTAACCCCCTTGGTACAACAGATAATCCTATTAAAAAAGTTAAGGTTTGAAACCTTAGATCTTATACCTTATACAATGCTAAAACTAGGTCTGAAAATAAGGCAAGTTTCCAAATCGAACTAAAAGAATCAAATATACTTAGAGAGAACTGCATCAGATATGTAAATCAATGATTCATTTCCCCTGAAATAAGCAGAAGACTCAAAAGAGCAGGAAATGAGTACACTGATTAGGGCACTTTATTAGTGAATGAAGCTGCATTTTCTTATTTACATTCTGTAGTTAATGCTAAAATCTTAACTTGCATTCTGTAAATTTCTAATGGTATAATTGCTATGTAATAATCATTGAATCTTTGAGCAAAATTGTAAAATGAAGATTCATTAGTCATACATATACAGAATGAAAGTCCCTTTCTCTGGGAATTATCCTACAATTACTTTTGAATCTTTCTTCATCCTTAATGTCTAAGAAAAACATAGACTGAAGTACTCCTAAAAGATACATCCTTACCAAAACTATGTATTATGTCCAAGAAGATGCAAACATAACAGTGTTGTTGCATTTATTTTACATTTCAGTTCATCAGTAATTCAGGTACTCTAATTCTTCCATCAGTGTCAAAGCACCAAATAAACCAACTTTAGTCAGTTCAATTGACTTCCCTCACGCACCCCAATGAAAGAACAGAAAGCGTGCAAATGTCTGTGCCAGTAGTTAGGAAGCAGAGGCCAATTTCTAGGTGCTTAACTCCACCTACTGTGATGCCTTTGTGCTAAAGTATGCACAGGTAATGATTCCAGGAAGGTACTTAATTACTTTGTATTAACTTTTGAAAATAAACGTATGGCAAATCTATATATACACAGTATGTAGGGAGGTGAATGCAAACACACTCGGTGTGGCACACCAATCGATAGCATCCAATTCCCTGTCTGATGGCTGTTTGTTAGAACAGAAAACCATTTTGCAAATACACAACAGAATAAACACCACTGCCAACATCTCTGAACTTAAAATTATGGAAGTTCTGCTTTTAACAGGGAGGTTTTATGCAAGAACCCTACTGCTGTTATATATTTTCAGAGAACAGCAATTACAGGTAAGCAATTATCTCTCTCTCAGACACACACAAATATGTACAAACTACACACACTGTCCACATATCTTTTTGTAATCTGGGATTATTAATAAATGACATCAAAGATTGGTAAACATAATGTGCACAAATCGGGACAAATAGAAAATGATCATCAGCAAAACTAGGGATGCATGCAAGTTTAGAAGTTTGGAATATAGTTCCACAAATAAGTACAGTAACTCTGTTATTGCATGTTGGTAGATCATTTGATAAAACAATTCTGAAAGTATTTTTCTTTCTTACTAGAGGTTTATATGTGCAGAACAGGACAAAACTGGACAGCATTTTTCCATCTCTACTGCCTTCACATTATTTTTACACGTCCTCACTATAACTACTCTTACCAGACCATGGATTTTTACAGACCAATTCACAGACAACCTGAAACTCTTCAATTATTTATGTTATCAAAGAAGTGACCTTAAACTGTACTCCCACAGTGAAACACTTGTGAAATACCAAAGGTCTATATATGCACATCCTCTAAAGTGTCTCTGGTAACAAAAAAATAAATCCATAAAAGGAACAAGATGAAAGAGAGAAAGAAAGGAGGAGAGGGGGAAGGGAAGGAGGAGAGGGGGAAGGGCAGGAACCTAATTGATTTTAATAACATTACACTTTATATTGAAATTGTCAGTGCAAGGAAATTAGTGGAAAAGAATAACCTCACTGGGGTGTTTTTGTTTTTTTGGTTATTTTTTGTTTTTGTAGGACATTTTTCCCCTTTTGGTGCAGACAATATAAAACTCACATATTAGATTCTTTTTTCTTTTTTGGTGCTTCAGGTCACAGTTGGAGTTATGAAACCGCTGAGGTATTAATGCATAGCAATTACTACCCACTGCCAAAAGTTACCAAAGATGTGGAGTTCTGGGGTAGTGCGGAATTCATAAATGTGGCCTGAAGAGCGAATCTGAGCAAACTCCCAGCTTTACTGTTCTAATAAATCATGTACCAGAGCAGAGTTTTTTCACAAAATCCTATTTAAAGAATCTCCATAACAGCATTCAACACAATGTGCCACGCTGCTAGTAATGCTCTTCCAGCTTATTGCACATACAGGCTATAAACTTGGATCCTTGGAACTGAACTCCCCTTCCATCTTTTATAAGTGGATATCAGAAAATGAGAAGGATTACTGACTAGTTAGGACTGTGAATTAACTTCATGACTTTTTTCCCTCCAGCTATTTCTTTTTAAGGTTCTTCAATAAAGAGTAACCTCAGAGGCACCTTACACACTGTGGAGGTTCTAAAGGAGCTTAATAGATACAGATTACATGTACAGAGAGTTGGGCAGACTCAGAGCTGCCATTCAAGGAAATCTGGTATCACCCTCTTGTGTGTCTTTGAAAGCATCCTGTAAGTGAACTTCGCAGCTTTCCTATAGGCAAATAATAAGGACAGAGCAACATATGACTTTTCAGTGTGCAGACTATCCCAGAACAAAACTTTCTCCTGCAGCCGTTGCTTTGTCTGCAAAAATCAATTTCAAAAGCCAAATATTTAAGCTTTGCATAGGTAGTAATGATACTGTAGGTAATATGAATTTACACAAACTGCTTTTTCATCAGGCTTTTAATTCCTACATATTTGTGAAGAACGGGACGTAAAACTGCTACAAGTCTAATAAAAAACAAGTTATCCAGTTTTTTAAGTAGTCTGCTGAATATTGAGCCCAAATGCCTTATGACAGGAATCGGTACAATTTATTTGTTCTACATACTACCTTGATAGGAATGCCTAAATTTTATTTATTCTGCTTTCTAGTATGAACTGGCCAGGGCAAGACTGACCAAAAGAGCAACTGTAGTCATTTGTTAGAATTAGTAACTCAAGGCAAGAAAACTAAGGCAAGAGGTTTGGCTCAGGCTAAAAGAAAATACTTCCTTCTCTTGCCTAAAGGGAGACAAAATTGTCAGAAAAAAGACAAAAATAAAGAGATGACAACAGGCCCTTTTGAAAAGCGCTCACAATAAAGCAACTTAGAGTAACACAGGGAGCTGTATACCAAAAAAGAAGGGAAGATGCATAGCTATGTGCCCTGTCTTTGCCCCCAGGTCAGCAAGAGAACATATTTCATCTCCTGTTTGCCCGTCTAAGACTGATGTCTCTTATAAGCTTCCAAATGAAGATGAATTAGAGAGGGGTCCTGAGTCTATGAGTTTGTGTTCCAACAATTTCTATTTTTCTGTTCTTTCATGTTTGTTCCAGTCAAAGCTCACCAATTCTGTCCCTTCACCAAATCCTGTGGCTTTCCTACACGTATTTGTGTGTGTTTACACAAGTTGTCAACGGTGCACCAAAAGAAGCAATCTACCACTTAATTTAAACCTAGTCCCAGCATGTAACAAGCCACCAAACAATCACATAAAGTTCTATTAATCAGCTCCCCCAGGAAGTAAACCCGATGTGTTTATACCGATCAGCTAGACACTGGATAAGGCTTTTGCCCGCTTGCTTTGAAACCTGGGTAAAGAAAGGAATAGTTATCACAAGTACATTTCCCTATTTCACAGCCTCAGGGGCCTGTATTTGCAGTTTTTCAGTCACGCATCTCAAAAGGTGGTGTTTAATAGACAGGGCTGCAGGTAGCAAAGTGGAAGAACTGACAGTTGGTGGCTGTTGGGTTTTTTCCCTAAAGATGAAAACTTACATTACATTCAAATTGTTGTGAAGATTAAAATCCATAGATCTTGTATAATAAAAGCTAGCTTAGCAAGAACTTTCACCTTTAATTTGTAAGTATATAGTGAAGTTTCTTTCAAAAGCTTAACTAAATTGTTTTGAGCAGCACCACTATAATACATAGTTTTATCTCTAGAAATCGAACTCTCAGAGATCACAATTATTTAAAATATTATTTTGAAAGGTCATAAACCCTCTTAAATATAGCCATAGAAATCAGTTTGTCTGTCAATTATAGGAATTAACAATATATAATTTTATTTGACTTGTAACTACAGGCACATGAGCACACTGCTTGTTGCAAGAATTAAGGACACAGGAACTGCATTTGCATGTGACAATTGTACACATATTACCATTACATGTTATGTAACTAAAGAATTATATTCTTCACCACTCTGAAGCAAATTCAGACATTCAGATTTTAAATGATAGAAAAATAACTCTAGAAGAATTTTTTTTCCTTCATTTTTACAAAGCATCTTCCAAGATTTACTTTTGGTTTGTCAGTGGTTCCTACTATAGGAATCTTACCATAACCTAAATGAATCCTTCCTGACTAAGGAGGACCATCAGAAACAACCTCTCTGAACATGATAAAATAAAATGCTTCATGCGACACAAAGTAAACAAAAAACTATTTTAATAGAAAAGAAAATCTAGAAAAATAATATAATCAGGTAGTCTGCAATACAACGGATGGAGCTACATGATAATACTTCTTTTGATGATGCAGAGAGGATTATTTCCCCAGGCAGATGTGATAAAGAAGGAAGAAAAAAAGTGAAAGAAAGCAAACACAGACAGCATGAGGCTGGACTGAAAAGGCTTTAAGGTGCAGCATGGGAGGAGGTTGGAACAAAGCTCAAACCAGTAAAGGAAAAACATCCAGAGTAAAATTTGTAGCAAGATAATTAATAAATAAATAAATAAATAA
>NW_010537554.1:0-1451 GCF_000687285.1 Phaethon lepturus | reverse complement strand
AAAACAAGGAATTCATTCAGTACTTCCCATCATCAGGCAGGTGTTCTCCAGGAAAGCAGGTCTCCATCACGTGTAACGGTTACTTGGGAAGACGAAACTCCATAACTCCCAATGTCCCCCTCTTCCTTCTTCTTCCCCCAGCTTTATATCCTGAGCACGATGTCATACGGTATGGAATATCTCTTTGGTGAGTTGGGGGTCAGCTGTCCCAGCTGTGTCCCCTCTGAACTTCTTGTGCACCCCCAGCCTACTCGCAGCTGGGGTGAGAACCAGAAAAGGCCTTGACTCTGTGTAAGCACTGCTCAGCAATAACTATAACATCCCTGTATTATGAACACTGTTTTCATCACAAATCCAAAACATAGCCCCATACTAGCTAATATGAAGAAAATTAACTCTATCCCAGCCAAAACCAGAACACAAGGAAAGCCAGTAGATGTGGTGCTTTTGGATTTTAGCAAAGTTTTGATACTGTCTCTCACAGTATCCTTCTGGATAAACTGTCCAGCTGTGGTGGGGTGCACACCAAGCCGCTCTATCACTCCCCTCCTCAGCTGGACAGGGGGAGAAAATATAATGAAAGGCTTGTGGGTCAAGATAAGAACAGGGAGATCACTCAGCAATTACCGTCACAGGCAAAACAGACTCGACTCAGGGAAATTAGTTTAATTTATTGCCAATCAAATCAGAGTAGGGTAATGAGAAATAAAAACGAAATCTTAAAATACCTTGCCCTCACCCCTCCCTTCTTCCTAGGCTCAACTTCTCTCCCAATTTTCTCTACCTCCTCCCCCTGCCGAGTGGCACAAGGGAATAGGGAATGGGAGTTGCAGTTAGTTCATCACATGTTGTTTCTGCTGCTCCTTCCTCCTCAGGAAGAGGACTCCTCACACTCTTCCCCTGCTCCAGCATGGTGATCCTCCCACAGGAGACAGTCTTCCACGAACTTCTCCAACGTGAGTCCTTCCCACAGGCTGCAGATCTTCATGAACTGCTCCAGCCTGGGACCCCTACAGGTGGGCTTCCCAGAGATTCACAGCCTCCTTCAGGTGCATCCACCTGCTCCAGCGTGGGGTCCTCCACGGGCTGCAGGTGAATATCTGCTCCACCGTGGACCTCCATGGGCTGCAGGGGGACAGCCTACCTCACCATGGTCTTCACCCCAGGCTGCAGGGGAATCTCTGCTCCGGTGCCTGGACCACCTCCTCCCCCTCCTTCTTCACTGACCTTGGTGTCTGCAGAGTTGTTTCTCACACATATTCTCACTCCTCTCTCCACTGCTGTTGTTGTGCAGCAGGTTATTTTTCCCCTTCTTAAATATGTTATCACAGAGGCTGTCGTGTTTTAGCCTCAGCCAACAACTAAGCACCATGCAGCTGCTTGCTCGCCTCCCCCCCAGGTGGGACAGGGGAGAGAATCGGAGGAAAAAACTCATGGGTTGAGATAAAAAC
>NW_010537553.1:0-1303 GCF_000687285.1 Phaethon lepturus | reverse complement strand
GACCCCAGAGCTGCCCCTCCGTTTGCTCCTGCAGTAACCAGTTCAGCAAGGTGGTCTGCACCCGACGCGGCCTCGCCGAGGTCCCCCCCGGGATCCCCTCCAACACCCGGTACCTCAACCTCATGGAGAACAACATCCAGATGATCCAGGCGGACACTTTCCGCCACCTGCATCACCTGGAGGTCCTGCAGTTGGGCAGGAACGCCATCCGGCAGATCGAGGTGGGGGCTTTCAACGGACTGGCCAGCCTCAACACGCTGGAGCTCTTTGACAACTGGTTGACCGTCATCCCCAGCGGGGCCTTCGAGTACCTCTCCAAGCTGCGGGAGCTGTGGTTGAGGAACAACCCCATCGAGAGCATCCCCTCGTACGCCTTCAACCGGGTGCCCTCCCTCATGCGCCTGGACCTGGGCGAGCTGAAGAAGCTGGAGTACATCTCCGAGGGGGCTTTCGAGGGGTTGTACAACCTCAAGTACCTGAACCTGGGGATGTGCAACATTAAGGACATGCCCAACCTGACGCCCTTGGTGGGGCTGGAGGAGCTGGAGATGTCGGGCAATAACTTCCCCGAGATCAAACCGGGCTCCTTCCACGGGCTCAAGTCCCTCAAAAAGCTCTGGATTATGAACTCGCAGATCAACCTGATCGAGCGGAACGCCTTCGACGACCTGACGGCGCTGGTGGAGCTCAACCTGGCCCACAACAACCTCTCCTCCCTGCCCCACGACCTCTTCGCCCCGCTGCGCTACCTGGTGGAGCTCCACCTGCACCACAACCCCTGGGACTGCGACTGCGACATCCTCTGGCTGTCGTGGTGGTTGCGGGAGTACATCCCCACCAACTCCACCTGCTGCGGGCGCTGCCATGCCCCCCTGCACATGCGGGGCAGGTTCCTGGTGGAGGTGGACCAGACCTCCTTCCAGTGCTCGGCGCCCTTCATCATGGACGCCCCCATGGACCTCAACATCTCCGAGGGGCGGGTGGCCGAGCTCAAGTGTCGAACTCCTTCCATGTCGTCCGTTAGGTGGTTGCTGCCTAACGGGACGGTGCTGAGCCACGCGTCCAGCCACCCGCGCATCACCGTCCTCAACGACGGCACCTTGAACTTCTCCCACGTCTTGTTGACGGACACCGGGGTTTACACCTGCATGGTGACCAACGTGGCGGGGAACTCCAACGCCTCGGCCTACCTCAACGTGAGCACGGCTGAGCTCAACACCTCCAACTACAGCTTCTTCACCACCGTTACGGTGGAGACCACCGAGATCTCCCCGGAGGACATCTCCCCCAAGTTCACCAAGCC
>NW_010537552.1:0-1271 GCF_000687285.1 Phaethon lepturus | reverse complement strand
GGTGCCCGGCACGCCCTGACCCCGCGCGGGGCAGCCGGGAGGGCACAGCCACATTGTGGCCAGCTCATAAAGATGCTCTGAGACAGGGCTGGAGCCATTTAAAACCAATTAATAAGCTGTAAACTGCCCCAGCCCTTGCTGTTCATTAGGCAACCACAAAGAAACTTTATTTTGGAGTTGCAAGTCCTTTTTTTTTTCCAGAGAGAAACTTTTTAAATATGTAATTGGCTCTGGGAACCAGGACCCAAAGGGGTTGCAAAAGCAAGGGAAGCAATTGCCTTAATCAGTCCAAGATCCCTGATTTATTTATGTATTTATTTTGATTTCAAAGCAGTGCTGCTCATCATATCAGGGCCTTTAGAAGCACAATTATTCTCTCGACAGAAGACCTAACCTAGGCTGCGATTATTTGCCTTTCTGAAAGGCGGCGGTTCCCCGTCAGCCGTCCTCCCCACGAATGCGCTCCCACTCCCGCGTCTCTCTGAGCGATTTTAGCATCCGAGAAACTTCCCCCCCAGCCTTCCCATAGCCACAGCCCGCCTGAACACCCAGCCTGTCTGCCGAGCTTCCCAGCTTCAAAGAGCGGGGCGAGGGGTCCTTCCCAGCTTCAAAGAGCGGGGCGAGCGTTCGCTAAATAATGTTTCTTTATTCCTGTTCTTTGGCTGCTTTTCAAGGGGTGGTTGAGAAACGTGCTGGTGTCCTTACAGCTTGCAAAAGGCACCCGAGGTCACAGGTGGAATGAGCTGGGCAGTCTCAGCCGCGGGTGGGTTTTGCACCGCGGAGGTTTGCTTGTATTTCAGCCCTGAGAAATGTGTTATTCCCGGGTTGCGCCAGGGGCTGGGGTTGGAGAGGGATCGGGGCGGGATTCGGAGGCGATGCTCTGCCAGCCTGCGGAGGCAGAGGGTGTTCCAGCGGCGGAAGGGAACAAGCGGAAAGGCAGAAAAAGAGGGAGCTGCTCTTTGAAAAGAAACCTCGCAGCTCCAGTGGGATGCCGGGGGTCGGGGGGATGCCCCAGCTGAGCCCAAGCCCTGCCTGCCCAACCCGGGGACACTCACCCCAGGGCGAGTGGGCAGGCTGGGAGTCGGGTGGGCAGCGTTGGTACCTGCAAGGTCAAGGGGGCAACAAATCCAAAGGGCTGGGATGGATCCTGCTGGTGTTTCCTCCACCAGCTGCAAGTTTTGCCCCTGTGAAGGGACAAAACCCCTTTGCAGCAACAGCCCCTCAAGCATCCCCATCTCAGGGGGCTCGGCCACCCTGTCCCCACGAGGTCC
>NW_010537551.1:438-643 GCF_000687285.1 Phaethon lepturus | reverse complement strand
ATATATATATCCTCTATTATATAATACCTAAGTTTTCAAAAAGTAGAAGCCTAAATGGGCAGGATTTTGAGTTCAAGTTCAACTTCTAAAAAGTAGAATGTCTGTAATTGTAAAAACTTGAGGAACATGCAGCTTGATTTGGGTAATGGTAATTTTTTTCAGACCACAGATACATTTAGCGGGGACCTATTGTCATCACTCGTTG
>NW_010537551.1:0-221 GCF_000687285.1 Phaethon lepturus | reverse complement strand
TAACAAGATAAAAGTAATTCTTCTTACAATTCGAGTATTTGTCAGTCTGTAAGCTCAATCCCTCAGCCACAACATGAAATTCAAGTAGTAACCCCATCACTAGTCTGGCAGTGTTGCTCTCAACAGAGCTGGCTGAAAGTTTTTGGACGCAGAACTCATGTGACAAAAAACATTGTTCAGGACTGAACAAAATAATCACAAATTCAATTTGAATATGGCAG
>NW_010537550.1:726-1897 GCF_000687285.1 Phaethon lepturus | reverse complement strand
TTGGCAGGAGGAGCGGGATCCCCCGCGGCGGCCACGTCCATCTGCACCGGTCTTCAGCGTCCCAGCTGGTGGAGCGACGCCGGCATTTCTGGGGCAGGGCATAGCCCGTCGTGAGCGCGACATGTCGGTTGATGCCTTGTCCTGGATGTCTGTCTTTGCTGGCAGGGAGCCCAGAAGCTGCGTTCGTTGTTTCTCATTTCAGGTGTTAGCCGAGAGCGACGAGGGCGGTGGGCGCTGTGTGGGTTGCTCCGGGGGTGGCGGCCGGGGGAGGCGGCTCTCCTGTGCTCCCCCCACACAAGAGAGAGCTTAGCGCAAGTCCTCTGGCATTTTAGCATCAATTTCTGTGGTTTCTGCTACGGCCCGAAGCTTGCAGAGCGTGCACACACACGTGGACATTTGCTGTGAGCCGAGGACAGGAGCCAAGCTGGCATTTACCCACCGTGTCTGTGGGCACTTGGCAGCCTGGGCATGCCAGGGAGGAGGCAGGCGTGATGGCCAAAGCATCCTACAGCCAGAGAAGGGGGGCTTGGGGGGGCGGCTGAGGCAGACACCGAGCCCCGGAGAGCAGGCGGGGGGGTCCCACGTACGGGCAGGCAGCAGCCACAGAGGTGCTGGAAACACCAGGGCTGGAGAGGGGATGCTGATGGAGATGTACTTGCATGTTAATGAGTGAATAAATTAATTTACCAATGAGGAAATGTGCAGCTGAGGACAGGAGCTGCGGGATGATGAGATGCTGCAACAAGGAAATCTGCTCTCGTGAGTTTGCATTCGACTTGCTGGGGTGGGACAGAGCAGCAGAGGAGGGTGAGAGCCTCCATTCCCCCCAGTACCACGATCGGGTGCCACATTGTAGAAGACCCCAGGAGTGTGCCAGCTCCCCTGTCCTGAGCCAAGAGAAGTGTCCAGGCGCTGGGACTCTATTTTATTTTATTTTTTCTGAGTTTAATAAACTAGAATAATTTATTTGACAGAACACAGAAACATCACAGATATGGTGGAGAAACCAAAGAAGCAGGTATCAATGAACGGTACAAAGTAACCACTTTACAAAAAGAAGTACCACGTTGCCCATCAGCTTTACCCAAAAAATAACGGGGGGGACCCAGCTCTGCACCCCCCGGACGGGGGGGACAGAGCTACCCCCATGGGTTGCGCTCAGATGACAACG
>NW_010537550.1:0-654 GCF_000687285.1 Phaethon lepturus | reverse complement strand
ATAACGGCTTCTCGGTCGGTGGTGGGAGACCCGAGCCCCCAGCAGACCCCACTGCGGGTACGGGGGGTGGGATGGGTCCCCCGGCCCCCAGCAAGGGAGCCCCAGGACGGGCACCCCCGCGGCGGGAGGCACAAGCATCTGGTGAAACACTGGTTAGGGTGGTAAATGCTGTGTTCCCCTTCCCTCCCTACCCCCAAATAGGTGCTTGACCCCATGCAGGCACAGGTAGGGGGGAAAACGTCAACCAGGGCAGCTTCGCAGCTTGGGGGGGGCCAAAGCAACCCTGGTGTAACCCCACTGGGAACAAGGCTGTTACGCCATGACCCCGCTGTGGCTGAGAAGAGGCGTTCGCAGCATTGCCCAGAGCAAGCGTTGCGTGGCTGGTGGCATGGACCCCCGGGGGCTGCGCTGCCCCGCTGCCAGCCCTTGTCCCTGCGTGCTGGCCTCACCTGGCCCCAGCAACTCACGGCTCTGAGCCGGCTTCCTCCAGGCTCTATTGGCGTAAAAACCGAGGCAGCTGAAGAACAAAGCCCCGGGGTTGGCGGCTTTAGGAGGATCGGGGGGGTAAGAGCAGGGGCAGCGATGCCCACCCATCTCGCCAGCTCCAAACCCCGGTGCTGGGCTGAGCCTTTTGCCGGGGAGCGGCTGGGATCA
>NW_010537549.1:0-1534 GCF_000687285.1 Phaethon lepturus | reverse complement strand
TCTGCCACACTGAGCCTCGCCGGCTTCTTCCTTCGCTGCTCCCAAGCTGTACTGAAGGAAGGAAAGGGTTAGCAGGTTCGAGTCCTTAGTCACGTTTAGCTTCTCTGCACCACTGCTCACACTAGATCTCCAGGGGTTTTGTGAAAGAAAATGCCTTATTACCAGTTTTATACATGATAACACTTCAGACCTCATTCGTCCTAGTCCTGTAGCTGGAGAAATCGGGTGGTGCAGAGCCTGGCAGGCTGCAGGGACGAGCAGGGGTGAGCCGGGCTGATGGACGCTGAATCCAGGATCAGACCTGGAGTCAATGGACATTTCATTAAGGCTGGGAGAGGCTCATCTCCAGTTTGCTTATTAATATGATTACAAATAATCTTTCATCTCGGAGACAGAGGACTGGTGCTTGCGCTGGCTGAGTCAGAGCGCTGTGTAGAGGCGATTTTATTTTCTCCTCTTTAGCAAGCACGCGAGAGTCCCCCAGATAGATATTTTAGCCAGTGCTGTGAAGTCCAGATGAAACATTTTGGACAGAAAAATCAATAGAAGGACATGTGTATTCCCACCCTGAGCTACAGCAGCACAGACAGCAGCGCAGAGTGTGCCTCCATCTGCTTCCACCCTGCATTTATCCACAAGTCCCCGCATCCCGCAGTGCTTCATCAGGCTTACATCCAGTACAAATTGAACTCAGAAAGTCATAGATTTTGAAGCCAGAAAGTACCATTGCAGTCAGCTAGTCTGGTGTCCTGCAAGAGTCCGGCCCAGGACCACCTGGAATATAGTGTCCCGATTCAACTGACTGCCTCAGAATAGTCTAGCCAGGGTCCGGCTCCCTGACCCCAGGAAGCGTAGTGGTGTTAAATTCGGCGCTTAAAACCCCGTGTGCCAAGGGCTGTGCAGGGCGGCGGCGCGTGGCTCTGCTGCGGGGTGCTGCAGAAACACCCACACCCACTGCGAGCACCCTCATGCAACAGCAGCGTCTCGCCTCTCCCCACTGACTCGCCTCGAGGGCTGGAGGCTGCAGATCCAGCCCAGCCGCGCTGAGGACGCAGCCTCGTCCTCGAAGCATGGAGGATGCTGCTCGCGCCCCTGGGAGTGAGACCCATATCCCCTTCGCAGGGCACCGCTCTACGCGCCGGCTGTCTGCGAGGGCGTGAAGTCTGCTCAAAATGCACGAAAGGACGGGAGTTCAACCGCTCTGAACAGATGGCTGAGTAACATTTGCCGCCGGAGCCTGCAGGTCCCCAGCAGGGCCGTTCTGTTATCATTTACTGCACTTGCCGTTTTTCATGGTGCTGCAGAGACGTGCACACACGCGTGTGTGCGCACAGCGCTGAGCTACACGCAACTGCGAGGGGCCACTGCGGCCCCCCCTTCCCCGCCCCTCGCCGGCACTGCAGGTTAAACGAAGTCATAAATAAGCAATAAGCAGAGACAAGCGTCTGATTTATTGGGGAGCTCAAAGGAGAAGAACAAAAGCAAGGTCACATCCACCGCTAAGCACATCCCTGACACAGCCGCTCCTCTCCGC
>NW_010537548.1:0-17858 GCF_000687285.1 Phaethon lepturus | reverse complement strand
TTATATTTATAATATATCTTATATAATTATATGATACTAAAATATATTGTATATAATTATATATATTATTTTTATACTTTTATAGATTCTTCCCATCCCAATTCTATTTTTCTCCCCGATCTATACCATCTTCTTCACAAGAAAGAAGAAAAATAATTTATTTGGTTTGGGCAGTATCTACACAATCTTTAGTCTGTACCCTATCCCTGCACACACACCAGACGCCCTTTTATTTGTATAGTAGAAGAAACTTCCAGTCTTTCAAATTTTGGTTACAGACGGTAAGTTTGTGAACTTGACAAATCTGACTGCACCCTCTGCTTCTTGATTCCCAAGATACCATTTTCATTGATGATCTGGTATGGTGGGGGTGTCTTCCCCTATGACTTTCATTCTCTTTTCTCACCTCCTTTTTTTTTTTTTTTTAAGAATTTATTCATCCAATAAGGTGCTAACACCCTTCATTCTCTACTTATAGTGCAAAATGAAGATTTAAAAAATATTATTTAAATTAAAGGAATGCTAATACTCATCTGTGGAACCTTCATCCACTTGACATCACTAACTAGTTTCTTTAGATACAAGACTTCAGAAGGACAAATTTTGAGAAACTATCAGGCTATTCTTCTTTATTCTTTCACTAATTTTCAATTTAATCAAGTTGGGATAACTTTAGCTAGGTTATTTTCTACAACCAGCTGCTCTATGTCATCACTACCTAACAAAGACCACCTAGAATAGCATCATGGTAGTCCAGTGACTTCTTGGTGATGAAATCTGCCAGCTATTACACCCTGGAATAACTGGCTCTACCATTATCAGTGACATTTGCTTTATATCTATTTTATATCTATTTATATCTATATCTTTTATCTATTTCTGAGCATTAAAATCTCCTGCAACGAGACAATGCTTGGAAGTTTCTCTTTCATGCTTGTAGTCATCTGTGTTAGATATATGTGTAACAGTTCCTTAGCGGTCCTTCAGAAGACCTTGAGTTTGACAAATTCCATTCTGCCCATGCCACCTCTCTCTCCCTCTGTAGGCGATTTCAGTGTTACCGCGTGATGCCTATGTACCTCTGTGTTAATTTCTAGTTTTCTTAACAGTCTATACATTCGTTTAAGTGCATTTTAGTCATAAATTACCCATCCATCATACTTCACTGTTCTTGGGACATTCGGGGTCATCCTGGGTGCTGCAGTTCTAGCCTGCATCTGTTTGCACGTAATTTTTGTACACAAACTTTTCGGCTCATCTTCATAATGTGCAAATGTTTTTAACTACATTGCTCACATCCCTTTTATTCCTGAGATCCAGGCCATTCACATCACACTCCCACCCGTGTCAGTACTGATTTTTCCTGGCCATTTTGCTCCCATCTGGTATTTCTTTCTCCCTAGTATATTCACCACTTTCTGCTTTTCAGAACCAGGTGTGGAAGTTACTTACACGCGTCCCCCAAACTTCTCTCCTATTTCTTAGCTTACAATCCTTTTACTGATTGTACTGATATATAAATATATATAGATTTCATGTATTATTTTGCAGTATGCTACATGATGTAATCATGTTATACTATATTGATATCAATTGTAGAAATCTTGGTTCCAGAAAATTAATACCACGTTTGCTCTGATGGAGTTCATCTAGTTTGTATGAAAAATCCTCTTTCTTCTTAAAAGTTAAATGCCTTACAACACTCCTCATAACATCAATTCGTAAGACATCTGCTGCTCTTTATTATCTTGCATGCTTTAACACACCCTCTTCAGGAATGAAATGCTGCAGTGGGAGCTTTTCCTTCAGGACAAGCCTAGTCACAGAGATTTCTCCTGTTTTGTGTTCTTCTCAGTGCTCCCTCCTTCAGCCTTTTATCCTGCAATGTGAGCTGGGACAGAGTTGTATTTCACCCCAGAGATGATTGCATTGCCACAGATGCTAAAATGCCTTCTGTTTTATAAATCAAATAAATAATAAAACTGCACTCACATACCGTGCGTGCATCTGCATGGAATACAATAATTTTAGCTTGAAATTATGCTGTAATAGTACTGCTGACTTTACATTTATGGGGCAGTTTTAAAATAGCTTCAGTTAAAATAAATGTGTTTTTGAATGAAAGGGATAAAGTGAAAGCTTGAATATACTTTTGAAAGTGAGTAACTGCGTGAGATGTCTCATCAGTTCTCCTGGAGATATTTTAGTCATTGGAAGTTAATCATTACCTGAAACTATGTGAAAAACCTATTCAAAGCCAGTCTACAATACAGTGTTGTGTTCAGGAAGAAATGCAGACATTGAGTCATGGCTGTCAGTTATTCTTTACACTTCAGTCAGTTATGATGTGATTCTTTCCAACATTATTCTTCCTTTGATTTACAGTAAGATACTGATCTTGTGGATGAGACTCAGAGCAAGACCCTGCCCACCCTAATCAGGAGAGACTTTTGTGTGCCTAGCTGTCGCAAGGTCACTACAAAATTTTAAAACTGTATGAAAAATATACATAAAGGTAAAGAGGTTAACAAGTTAATGTTAATTTGGAAGAGGCATCTGAATGCCCTTTTACATCAGGGAACGATAGCTGTGCTCAGCAATGTCTAAATGCAATGGGAAAGACCAAGGAATAATTCAAACAGGTCAAACATTCATGCTATGGTTGCACCCGGGGACCGTGCCAAGCCGTGAGTGTGGTTATAAGCAAACCTCAAGGGAACAGCAAACATGGGTCTTGGGCTAACACACAGGAGGTGCCTCACTCTTTGTTTTCTATAGACACAGTCAAGAGCAAATTGGTTCCCAACTTGGGCACCTCAGGTGCTTACCTGCTACACAGAAGAAACCTGGACCAGAAAAAAGTCAGTCCAACATATTGTTTATTCATTTTATTTTTCAGCTGTCTTTCTGGACTTCAAAGCTAGGGAAGTTCCTCTCTTGCTCTGTAGTGTGTAAAGTTTCTTGAATGTAAGAAGAAACATGCATGACCTATAAGTCAAAATTGCGGTAATAATTTCAAGCAAGATTATCTAATAAATAGCGCCACCAGTGGACTGAATATGCTAATAATATTTTGTGGAAAGGACATACTTGTCATGTTCTCATGATGTCATCATTTTCTGTCTCACCTTGTGAAAGTTGATCAGTATTTATAGTTTTAAACATATACAAAAACAAAATTATTGCAGTTATTTATTCAGACTGTGCTGACACACAACTACTCACGATGCCTGCACAGTCACATTACTGATAAAAACACTCATTTTTACTAGGTCTCCTTCATCATCAATTTGCTCATGTCAGCAATAAAGCTTATTTTTCCTTCATCCTGAACTGATATTTATGTTCTCATGTGTTACCATCTGATTCATCCTTACTGCTTTTATAGGGGTCTTTTTCTTTTCTTCCCCTGCTTCTTCAAGAACCCCCTCTCAGGTTTATTTGCTATGCTTGCATGTTAAGCAATGATAGTTTGATTTAGCTCATGCTTCTGAACTTAAATATTAATGAATCTGCCAGGACTTGGCCTTTTGCTTACATTTTTCTAAGTTCACAGTCTTCATAGTATATCATAGAATTATAGAATTGTTTAGGTTGGAAAAGACCCTTAAGATTAAGTCCGACTGTTAACCTAGCACTGCCAAGTCCACCACTAAACCATGTCCCTGAGCACCACATCTACATGTCTTTTAAATACAGTTGTCTTTATGATCCTGGTACCGTGCTGCTTCTGTTGTTATAGTGATGCTTGAGGAAGATTGTTCCTTGGAAGAAATTGCTTCCCTCTTGCAACCAGAGCCAGTCCAGCCTCAGGGTCAGACAGAGCATCACAAGCTCCAACCTGGGCAGCCTTCCTGGCTGAAGAAATCCCTTAGTACAGCTCTTGTGGGAGAAACCTGACAACCTCTTGCTGTTTATAACGTCTATTAATACTCTGAAGAACAGCACAGGCATCACAGAGGCCTTGATTTGATTCTATAAGAACAGCAGGTAAATATTGCCAGAAAAATAACAGTCCAGTGTCAGGAACTGGGGATTTCCAAATCTGAGCCTGAAAGCCTGGGTGGATGACAGCCAAGCACAGGAGATGTAGAAGCCAGGAAAAGGTCAGAGAGGGAGCAAAGCTTGCTGAAGCTGATTTTAAACAACCATTTGAGGTATTGGCTGTGGTTTTAATATCCACTGCTACTGGATGAGATGAATTGCTGCTAGCATGGCACTGTGGGACCAAAGGGGCAAGAAACATCTTCTAAGGATGATAAGGGTCATCATTACAAATAGGTTTTCTACCCTGGGGAGAGACAGTAGCATTTGCAGTCCTACCCTCTAGACAGTTCTTCTAAGGGAGGAAAAAACAATCTCTATCCTTAATAAGACACCTCTGCAGACACAGCCAGGAGGCTTTATCATACAAGTGGTATTCCTAGGTAGTCTGGCAGGGTCTCATTTCAGGGGCAGCGAGCACTAAATGAAACCACATTTTGATCAGGCTCTACCTCTCAGCTGACAAGCCTGCAGATGGCCGAGTATTGCCTTGTCACAGCCTTCAGGCTGTCTGGGTGCCAGCAATGGGAAACAAACCCTAAAGGAGAAACCTGCCCTCAGGTTGGCACTTCTGTACTCTCAAGAAAAGGATGAGAACTGCAAGAGCAGTGCTGCTGCGGCTCTGCTGGTCTGCTGAGCTCACCCCAGCTGCTTTGGCTGTTAACTGGAAAAAAGTGCTGAGCAAGTGTACGGGAAAATCCAGTGCATTAATTTGTGTTTTCTTATATATAGGATAACAGAGATGAGAGTTTTGGATGCCATTGAGATGCTGACCAAGTCACAGAAGTCTGATTTGAGAGGCATATTCCTATCTTCCTAAACTTTCAAAATTAAATGTTCTTAATGATAGGACAGGCATCTTACGAGCTTCCTCAAGTGCCTTCACTCTTAACAGATAGTGTGAACGTTTTAAAGCTTTGACAGAGAAGTAGATCAGAACTACTGTATCATTTTCCTTTCATGGCATGCTTCAGCAAGCTGATGGAGATTGCTAGGTCAATGAGATATATCAATATTATAAGACACACTATGTGTCAGGCCGAACACATTAAAGGCTGAAGTTAAATTTTAACGTAGGTCATGAATCACTCAAACTTATTCAGTCATCCAGAATTAATATGAAAAGTATGAGTAACAAGGGGGGTTTTTTTGTTTTGTTTTTATATAAGCAGGAGGATGAGGCACCTGAACAAAGGTTCATATAAGAACTCTGCTCACACAGAAATGGTTCAGACATTTAGATGACGATCAGAAAAATCTATATTTGCATTTTGTTGAAGACCTCACCATAGCTTTCTGAGAACTAACATTCTGACAACATGATTTGGGGGGAGCCTGTTAAAATCAGCCAGTCTGGTAAAGAAAAATAAAAACCTATGTATTTTAAAGAAACTTTTAAAAAAATTGTCTCCCAAAGAGAACAGGTAATGTTCACATGGAATGCTACTTTACTCAGTTCTCTTTTTGACCATTTATTGGTATTGTTAGCGAAAGTTTCTTACAAAGGTGTTCAACTGTAAAATTAGTTTGGGTTAGATCTCAACCACAAACTCAGTCACTAAAGTGACTTACTCACTGCATTAAGTAATCCTTGAATTTACTGGCTTAATGAGGACTGTATGCCCTACAAATTGTAATAAATATTTACATGATCTTACATGTCCATACTCTGGGCAATGTGTTATCATGATTCATCATTCCTTATCTGTCTTTATTTTGCTGATCTTGTTTCTTTATAGCTCACCTCTGTCTAGACTAACACACAACTCCTTAGAAACACAAGCTTAATCATACCTAGACATGCAAGCTCAGCTGGGCAAATAGCTGATGTTCTTTAATACTTCTCATCAGATTAAGTTTCCCTTTCTATATCAGTAGCATGGAAATATTTTGTTCTCAGAAAAAGTGCTTTATTTTTTCCTCCTTATTGCAGGATATGCGTTGATGAAGTATCTGATGATGACATTCATTGTGGACTCTTACTAAAAGTACTTGCTGCAATAAGATTACTCATTCACTTTCTGCACAGTTTTGGTAATCCTGTGGTACCTCCGAGCCTGGGTCTGTCACGGGGGACAGCACAGGAGAACTCACCGAGCCCTACAGCTCTGCCAGGAGGAAGAGGACTGTTTCTGGCATCCTGAATAGCAGCAGCTCTAAAGTGAAAGACCACTGTTCAAAAATGGCACAGTCATCAGAGATGGTGGCACAGCAGAAGAAGCGCTGAGAGCATTGCAACCAGCGACGCAAGTAACAGGTCTATTCATAGCAGTGCTTTTCCCCAGGGGATGGCGTCTTGCAAGTGACATCATTAACTGCTGACAGCAGACAGACTGCGCTGCGCTGGGAATGAAAGGGAAACACTCATCAGATGGCCCCAGCCACAACTGAGGAAAGGCACAGAAGAGATAACTGGCAAGTGTGGTGCTTTCCTCACCGTTCAGAAGTTAGTCATATCCCTAAATTTAATGCTCTGTCCCTTTCCTTTCGGTAGGGCAATCTTCTCGTGTACTGACTCCCTGTTTGCACAAAGGGTGCTGCTGTCGGTTCAACGTGCTCTTGGAAACTTCCCAGGCTGTGGCAGGTGGGGTCTGAATTCCAGATCGGTTGCTAATTCTAAGGAAAACCCCCAAATATTTTGGCATTGTTACTTTTAATATTTGGGAGAAAACACCTACCAAACCTCGTTATCTGTCATTCAAGCCGTGCCGTGCTTGACCTCTCACACTGCATGCAATAAAACTTGCCTCGCTGCATGGCCAGCAGGACGTGTGACCCCTTTGGTGTCTCCAGCACATTTACTCACAGAAACGGGGTTGCACAGCCTGAATGACCTATATCCTTAGAACCAGGGGTCCCCACTCCCTCCACAAGCTTAAAAACATCCATTCCCAACCGAACTGACCCTGAGGGTGTTTGCCTGCAGGTGCTCTCCACACTCAAAAGATTATACTAACAGCTAAAAAGCTAATAGCCGAAACGCAAGGTTTTCTGCACACAATTACTTCCGACTTTGCTCCAAAAATAAAGATACAGAAAACCATGTTGCCTTACCTCCTGTTCCCCAGGACACTCGAGCATTTTTCGGCTGCAGAGCGCACTCTCTGACATTGCAGCCATCCTTGCGCCACAGCTCGGCTTTCCACCAGATCACAGGGAGCTTCTCTTTCTCCGCATGGCAGCTGCCTTGCTCCTTGCCAGCTGTGCAGCCAAGCCTCCTTCTTTAAAAGCACGCCACTATCTTCCTCCTTCTAAGTTCAGTTTTCTCTGTGAATTCTCCAGGCTCACTGGGCGTCTGCGTTTCAAACGTCAATACCTTGGTTATTGGCTTTCTTTAGCAGGGTTTCCACTCTCCAAACCCTATCTCCTCCAGAAAGTTTCAAGAAAACTGGCCTAAAATGCCATTAGTCAAAAGTCTTATTCTTCCCAGATGAAACACTAAGAGTCCTTCATAACCAGCAGGCTATTTATAGGAGTGGTGACAGTGTGTCTAACCCCACAGTACAATGAGCATGAGGCAGTCCACACAAGACATGATGATAGAGGCTGTTCATACAATCAAAACTGGAATTCATGTGGTGTACGTCAAGAGTGATTTAAGCAACCACTTTCTTCCCTCACTCCAGAGGGAAGAAATAAAAGCCCTCTTAGCACAGGGACATAGCACAATGTCACCAAAATAATCCATTATTTTACAGAGTAATGTTGAAGTTATTCTGATTTTTAAAACTTTTATATTCGTTATAATCCTAATCCACTCTCTCTCTGCAATGCAGTGCTTCCACCGCTCGCACGCTTGCTTTCCGCCCAGGTCACGCACGCTTTCTGAAGGTGCTTCTTCCCCGTAAACCCCGCAGGTTCCTCTTAACAGACATAAAACTAGGTCCTTTGATCTGAGTAACAGAATACAATTAGTTTGGGATAAACAACAGACGAATCCCAGAGAAGCCTCAGACGAAACCCGCAGCGGCAGGGAGGCGGAATTACCTGAGGGAACGAGCAAGGGAGCGTCGGTACCAGCCCGGCTGTGAGCAGAGCAGCGCAGAGCTGTAACGGCCCCTTCCAAGGGGCTGAGGGGGACGCTGGGCGCAAGGGCGGGAGCAGCCCGGCGTACACCTCGCTTCCCTGGGCAGGAGACGAGGAGCTGGGGGAGCTCCGCGAGGAGAGGGAAAGCACGCAGAAAGCAGGAAGGGGGAAGCACTTACGGGAGCATTGGAAAAACCTGGGAGGAGGCAGGGAAAAGCCATTACTGGGGGCAGGGCTGGGAGCTGTGGTGCCCGGCATGCTCTGTGGTGGCACAGGGGGGTCGGCAGCCCACTGCCCCCTTCCCCACGGCCAGGCTGCCCCACGGCAGGGGCAGAGGAGCCTGATGCAGACCCCATGGGCCTCGGTCCCAGCTGGGGACCCCTCATCATCAGTTCTACCGCTTTCCCTCTACCCGCAGTAATAAATAAAGCCACCACCCCATCTCTGCAAGACCCGAGTAGGCAGATAACCACCAGCTCACGCTCCACCCCCCTCATCACATCCACCCCACCCCGCATGGGGCACAGCCCCTTGGGCCGCACAGGTGGGGTAGCAACGGGGCCCTGCGCTGGCTCTCCCCGCGCTGCGAGTGCGCGGGGCGTGCTGCCGCAGAATGAACACCCCGTATTGCCCTCTTCCCCCTCCTGCCCTCAGGGGAGCGAAGTCCCTCCGCAAGCCTCATTCACCTTGCGCCTGTGGGTGACTCCGACCAGCGAGCCCGTGGCGCAGCTCCTGCGGCAGCCGCAGGGTCCCTCAGAGAGCGGGTGATGTGGGGTGCAGCAGGGCACCCCCGCAAAGCTCTGCCCCACTCCAGCGCTGCGCAGCCTGTCCCTGTCCTGAGCCACCCTCAGATGGGGCCAGCTGAGCTGCAATGTGGCACTTGGTCAGGACCGTGCCTGGAGAGCCGACCCCAGGGAGGTACGTGGCGGGGACTGCTGGAGGTTACTTCAATGCTAGTGTCACCCACGCCCGCGTCTGCTTTTTGGCAGAAAGTTGCCTTGGGCTGGAGATGGCTCTGTGTTCAGTCCAGCCTGTGCTGGGGTGTGAAAGGATGGTGGTGGAAGGCAATTTCCACTGAGAGCATCCAAGCTGCGAGGTGTTTCAGAGGGGAGGGAGAAGGGGAACGACAAGCAGGAGAGCTTCAGGGAGCCGGGCATGGGCCCCAAGTGGAACTGACAGGAGAGGCAGTAAGGTCAGAGCAGGAGTAAGTTATACTGTAATAGAAGAGTCCCTCAGAATCGGCTGGAAAAACTAGCAGAGGACAAATTTTGCTCTGAAGGAACAGTAACATTTGTTGCCCTCTATAAACCCACATTGTGGCTTTTCATTGATATGTCCCTAGAAGCTAATTAGGGCCTAAAAGTTGTAAGCTGGCAGTTGATCAGGAGGCCAGAAGTGCCTGGAGAACATGGATGTGGAAGGATGCAGCAAGGAAGCCCACCACGCTCCTCCAGCCAGGAGCCCTGCGGGGTGTGCGGCGCTTCCCCGCGCTCCTCCATTTCCGGCTGTCAGCTGCAGTTAGTCAGATACACGGAGTCAGACATCGCCTTGGCAAGCCGTGTCCAGCGCACGATGTCGCTGAGCGGCGTGGCCACGACGTGCCGAAAGTGGTAAAGCCGGGGAGCACGAGGCGAGGGGGGGCTGAGCCGTCCCACGGGTGGCGGGTGAGCCCCGGCGTGTCGGCAGCGCCGGAGGTCTCCCCTGACCCCACACAAACCCAGCAGCCTGGCTCCGTGTGACAGCCGCTGATATGCATTTATATATATTTACATAATACAAACCATAAAGCCCATTTTCCTGGACTCTTACCGTCAATGTGGTGCTAGGTCTGTGGTACGTTGGAGGATTCTGCTAGCTGCCCTTGAAAATGGAATTTAAATGTCTACAGAATGACTTTCTAATAATAATCAGCAATGAAATTTCTCTACTGAACTTCTGGGCCATGGTCAGTACAGTGGAAAAGTACAGTATACCATTATGATAGTTTTAGCATAAAAGTTCTGTGTGTGTCAAAAGATATTGGGCCTAAACCTGTAGATACCAGGTAATGTATTAGATCCGAGAGGGTTTTTTGCTTGGTTTTAGTATTTCTGTTTACTTAAATAAGTGTAGTCTCTTCCTAGCTTGCCAAATCCTCCTTTCAGTAGAGTGTTTCTAGCTACATTTTTAGCACATTATTCTTCCACTTTATTTTTTCCTCTGATGATTCAAGGAAGATAGGTATGCAAACTCTGACAAGCCAGGATGCCAGACACACGCTGGGGAGGACAGAATATCCTCATTTCTCATTAGCTTCATATGGGGGCCGTACACGTCCAACTCAGGTTGACAGCAGATTGTTGCAGCACTTACCTTTCTGTGCACCGATTTAATAACGAGGTCGCTGCAAATGCTAACCGTGAGCTGGACTTGTCCCTCAGGTGGCATCTGCTTTCCCTTTTTGGAGGAAACATTACATAAAACAAAGCGAGCTGAATTCAGAGTTTGATACCTAGACTTGCCATCTAATAGGTGGGACTGTGTCAAGATTAAGAAAGCAATGGACGTTAACAGAATTAGTATGATTAACAGCTCTGGGGAAAATAATTTCTAAAGCTCTCTCACTAGCAGTACCTGAAAATGCATTTAAAGGTTTTCTGAAACACATCAAAAATTCACATGAAAAGAGAAAGACCGAGCCCTTCCAATAGAGATGGTTGGATTTTGCTTTTGTTTCCTGGAGGAATATATTGCTAATAACTAGAGATGAGTTTGTCCTTAGATATGTATCCCAGGAAAAAGATTACCCAAGTTGTCTGCAGTGGTAGCAACACATTACCATAATTTTTTCTTTTTTCTTCATACAGGCATAGAATTAAAGTATTAATTTCCTTCTGAGATCTTCCTGATCTGAGGCTAGATTAATCCCATGTATAATTCTGTAACTTCTGATTCTGTTGATAGATTATGTTTCTTCAGTAATCCATAAGGATTGAGAGTCATGGAAAATTTGAAGGGAAGGAGGATGTTTGTTAAACGCTACATGTGCCCTAATGCACAAACAGTAAGTAAGACCAGAAAATATTTTTCCTGTACTAAAATGCAGCCTCCCTCATGCCCAGGAATTCACTGCTTTTCTTCAGAGCATTTATTGGTAATATACGCTTCCATGAACTAGATAAAGCTCACAGCTACAAGAACAGTGGGGGTGATGATCTAATATGCAATGAATAAATTACATGTAAAATTATTTTTCACAAGCTCAACGAAATCAAACTCTGTCACTGCTTATGACAGTTCACCTCACTGACTGTACTGATTTTGCCTAGATACATCCCTGTGAGCAGAAATTGCAGATGCCTGGCATAAAAAGTCTAGATCTAGAAGCCCAACAAACTCCCATGTATAAATCTGCTATGCAAAATTAAGTAATAGAAGTACCTGAATATTTTAGGGGACAAATTCTTCTGATGTATATTTATTCAAGATAAAACTTATGGCCAGAAATCTCAAGTCTGTGTTCTTGAAGATAGTTACTTAATCTGTGGCTAAGACTTTGGGTCAAATTAGTGCTAAATTCTTATATCACTTTAGATCATGTTGGGCAAATATTGCCTGTGTTTGATTTGTAGATATAAAAGATGCTGGAGGTGGTGGTGGAAGCAGTTTACATGTTATTACTTCTAGTACTACAGTATTACAGTACTACCTCAATCAGAAACAGAGCTTTGTGGTAGAAATTACAGAAATATCATTAGATACAAGTCATGCCCCAGAAACTCAACACAGGTGAATTAATTCCCAAGCAACAGAGGTAAATTTTGGGGTGCCCACCATGCACAGAAGTTGCTAGAAAGGGGGCATGGCAATGGGGATGGACTCAAAGTGTGATGGAGTCTGTAAGTAAACAGCAGCACAAGAGAGTATGGACTCAGGAGGGGCTTCGTCATGCTACAGGAGTGAATGAGCTTCACTTCTCCTCTTTGGCAAGGGGACTACTCAGCACTGTGCCGGGGAGAAACGCAGGCACCGTTCTGGGTCTGCCCCAGACCAAGTACAGTGTCATAAATCACTATTCAGAACGGAATCTAGTGTTAAGTATATGTCGCTTTATTTTATCAGTCATGAGCCTGAGTGAAGTGTAATGCAGTGTTAATAGTCTCAAAGTATTGATACGGAAAATTTAGACCAGTCAAAATACAATGTTCATAATTATTAAAACAGTTAACTATTGTACCACGCAGTGAACGGTTACAGGTGTCATGTGGGATTACATCGTGTGGATTCTTCGCAGACATCACAGATCGTGTCAGTATAACTTTACAATTGCTTTTTTTAAACATTCTTAATGCAGTAAAATATCTGAAAAAGACAGAACGGGTTTTAGGCTGCATACATGATAACAAGCATTCACAAACTTATCTATATTTCAGAATGACTTACGTTCTCTTTTGCAGTCAGCATCACTGAGCCGGCAATGTGCGCCCGCAGCCCAGGCGGCCGACCCTACCCTGGGCTGCACCAGAAGCAGCGTGGCCAGCGGGGCGAGGGAGGGGATTCTGCCCCTCTGCTCCGCTCTGGCGAGACCCTCCCCGCAGGGCTGCGTCCAGCCCGCAGCACAGGAAGGACATGGACCTGTTGGAGCGGGTCCAGAGGCCACAGAAATGCTCAGGGGGATGGAGCACCTCTCCTGTGAGGACAGGCTGAGAGAGTTGGGGTTGTTCAGCCCGGAGAAGGCTCCAGGAGCCCTTACTGCAGCCTGCCAGTACTTAAAGGGGGTTTATAAGAAAGATGGGGACAGACTTTTTAACAGAGCCTGTTATGGTAGGAAAAGGGGTAATAGTTTTAAACTAAAAGAGGGCAGATTTACACTGGATATATGGCAGAAATTTTTCACAGTGAGGGTGGTGAAACACTGGCCCAGGTTGCCCAGAGAGGTGGTAGATGCCCCATCCCTGGGAGCATTCCAGGTCAGGTTGGACGAGGGCTCTGAGCAACCTGCTCTAGTTGAAGATGTCCCTGCTCGTTGCAGGGGGGTTGGACTAGATGACCTTTAAAGGTCCCTTCCAACCCAAAGACTCTATGATTCTATGATCAGTATTTTATCAAGAAACTTGTTGGAACCACAGAGTAATTACTTATAAATAAATTTTAAATTCATCAATTGCATGTATTTTTATATTCTTAGCTGCAAATTACACTGATAATAGGAACAGACGTAGAATATGTGCTACTGAGCCTTTAACCACGCATTGCACTACTTACCATTCAGGACAGCCCTTTCAGTTCAGAAAGTGCCGAATGCATTACCAGGCCCATTGCCCCAAACCTCTGCTCGACATATCATTCGTCTCTATCATGGTAATAAGGAGATTCCTGGCATTCTGGTATTAAGCAACCAGAAGTAATATATTAGTTTTACTTTTCCTCTGCTACTTAAAAATGAACACGTATGATAGAGCACATACTTTAGAAACCTATGAAGATAGTATCCTACTGAATGACAGACTGTCTGGTTGATTTACATGAAATACCAAGTGCTCATATGAGAAAAGGTTAAAATTAGATTGACGAGCAAATGTGCTACCAGACTGCTGGCTGACAAATGGCAAAGTTATGCCAACGTATTACTTATTCTGGAGGCGCCCAAGAAGCAAGCAGGAGGATAGTAATTCATGTGCTAGAATACATTCACGTTTAGCATAAACAAAGAGTCCTCAGGGTCTGCAACAGGAACATACCAGCTATATGTAATTTATGTCAACAAATAAGTCAATGGAACAATTTCATCATGAGATATGGAATTTGAATGACTCGTGTTTTCTTGAGTGGTCTGCTCTAACTGTCATTTCAATTAGTTCAGAATAATGCCCTGTTGAATGCTTACATTTTTCTTTCAATAAATTGACTATTGTGCTACATCCTCCTTCCTCCTACCAGTTAGACAATGAAAATACAGATTAGTCATGTAGTCTGATTGCTTCTTGGTCACTGTAAAGAGTAGTCTAGTTCAGTGGTGGTAACTCCTTCGTCTTTCTCCTTTCTTTTCAGCAAGTTCTGCTGACATCCATGCAGTCAACTGTATTAAAAATAGTTGATTAAACAAAGTTAACCAAGGGAAAATTTTAACTTGCCCAACTGAAGGCACTTTGGTTCT
Organism: Phaethon lepturus; assembly: GCF_000687285.1. Taxonomy (NCBI): domain Eukaryota; kingdom Metazoa; phylum Chordata; class Aves; order Phaethontiformes; family Phaethontidae; genus Phaethon; species Phaethon lepturus. Next base: position 3,652 of record NW_010537548.1, on the reverse strand, counting down.
TAATATTCAGCACTGAATATGCATCACAAGCTGACTGTTGTTCCCAGATTGGAAAAGAAAGTTCTATGAGAGATGGGTGCTAAAATCAATACATCAGAGATGCAGGACCCTTCTGTAAGCATTAGCTTTAATGATTAGCAGCTGGATAATGGTGATAATTAATAACAACCAGTCAGAAGTGTCTCAATTTTGTCTATAAACTGAAAATACCGTTCTGAAAGAGATTCAAACAAGTTAAACTATTGATGGCTGCTACTTTTTAACTCATCCTATACAGCTTAACCAGTGATTACCTAAAATTTAAAAAGCTCTTACTTTATGAAGTAGACAGCACAAAACTGTATCTTCCTCCCTTTGGAGTTAATGGCAATTCTGCAGCTTACTCCTGTGGAATTACAGGTTGGCTATAGGGTGAATTTTTCAATATGTGAACATTAATTTAATAGGAATTTACAAAGCAGGCAAGATGGGCTTGAACCTGCTCTTCATTGGAACAACTTTTTGACATTTTGTTAATATGGAACAATGCTAAAGCTTTAACAGACCCAAACCCATTTGCCAACCTGTTTCCCTGGGGAAAAGTGTTCTTATTCCCTTCCAAATCGCCATGACAGACAGCACATTAGGGGCGGGAGCTAATTGTCCCCAGTAGTCATCACCTTGTCAGGATGACTGGCAGCCAGTAGCCTTCAGGCTTGCTTGAAAAGCTAAAGCTAGTTAAGATCTTCTTAAGTCTGGACTGGAGAGACACCTCTAGACCCACTGCCCCTCAGTGACACCTGAAAAGCTGGTCTAATATTTTATGCCAGGTCTTTAGTACGTCTGGTAGTTTCTTCTTCATCCAAAACTACTGTCAAGTAACAGGGGAGGGGAAAAAAAAAGGAATTCAAGGTTTGAACCGCAGCAGGGTCTCCTTCTAGCCTCCTCCCCTTGCAATATTATTCTTGCAAGTGGTTGATGACCAGGGATATGCAGGAACAATTTGTTACTATCTAAAATAATCCACTAGGGTGCAAAATAGCCTCTATAAAAAGAGTAGCCATTTCTGGAAAAATCTCTGCTTTTTAAAGCTCTTATATATTGAATGGAATTTACCATCAGAGCCTTCGCAAGTAGCTGTTGGAAGCAGTTACTGAAGTAGCTATTAGGCTACATTCAGATCTTGTGCAAACAGTTGTAGCTCCTGTGAGTACGATCACACTGACAGGCTGGTTTCAGTCCTTTAGGCAAGAACGAGGCAAAAAAGTGAGAGACGCTAGCAGAGCATCTGCTAGTTAGATCAAAAAAAGTCTGTCTTGTTGGCAGAGCTATTGTCCTTTGGTCACACCAATCCTAATTTGAGTCCTGCTTGCAGCAGCATATAAAACCTGTGACAAACATAGTCATGCTGACATTGAGGTGGATGCCAAAAGAAGATAATCACAAGTACTTCAGGCTGCAAAGAAAAAAAGGAGAAGGAAAGCTTTCAGGTCTGAAATTTGGAAAAAAATTTGGGGGGGGATTTGTGTCTCTTTCTCCCCAGTCCTCATTCAATATAAAGAGCAACCCTCAAAAATTGCACACACACGCCTGGATCAGATCCTTTTCCAGAAATTCAGGTCTGTGTCAGTGCACTGTTTAGCCCCAAGGCTGGGGTGTATGCAAAACAGAGAAATACTTTATATTTCCAGACTTACAGTATTTTCATTCATGACTGTCTATGAACCGTCCTATTTGTTCTGGTTGCTCTTTGGGTCTTTTATTGTGCCTGATACAGCAATTTGGCCTGGTCCAGAAGTGATTCATCTAATTACTTTGAAGAGTGACAAAATCCCCAGCAGAGATTAACAAATGCTTCTTGTAGACCACATCTAAGAGCAAGACTGTGTAGGTCAGAGTCGCTGGCCTCGCCTGGGGCATTATCGATGCAGTACAGGGCCGAGTGCCCAGCTGCACCAGAGGTGAACACAACTGTCTGAAACGCGCAGGCAAGCCGATTCCCTCTGACCGAAAGGGATGCTACAAAAAGCTTCTGAGACTTGAAGCACTAACATCCTCTGTGGGTTGCGGTTAATTTATTCATTAGATTCAAGCTGCACTGCAGGTAGAGACAAGGCAGCAAAACCAACTATTTCTCTTGTCCCCTCTCCCACCTTCCCCATCTGAATTAGTAATCTGGACATATACGTAAGAAGTCACCTCTAATGCCAACTGAAAGCTCTTCTTGAGTGAACTTTGCAAAAATGAGCAGCCCTTTCTCTATCAATCACCCCAAATACTTTGCATAGTTTTGTTTTGTAGTATAGCTTTTTCACTGAGCCCCCAAGATACCATACCTTATGAAGGTATAATAATAATAAAAAGGAGGCTCCCAAAAGCACATGCAAATAGACTGGCTGTGAATTAATGGAAAAAAGGTTTCCTGGTCCGGCCTGGGCCCAATCTTTGCAGTCTGCTCGACTTCTCCAGGACTCCCTTGCTGTTTGGCCCCTCTTGTGTTCGTCTGTCACATACGAGCTACTTGTCGATTCTCCCTGACCCTGCCTGACGCACTTGTGTTTTTGGTGATGTTGTGGTTTTGATTAGATTCATCATCTTCTTTTTTTTTCTTCCCCTCGCCTGCTGTGCAGTGAAGGCACCCTTACGCATTTCATTAACCAAAAGAAAACTACAGGTTTTTTTTCCCCCTCTGATAAAGACAATCCTGTTGCTGTCTTAATGATGAGTAAAAACACATTATTAGAAACGTAAGCACTTGCATTGTATTGTGCAAAGGCAGGATGAGGTTTTGCTTTTAATAACAGGTAACTAGAAATGCACCACAATTACATACTAGGAACGGGAGGTCACCTTTTTTAATTATCCCGGCTTCTGAAGCAGATGCCCTCTGGTGGCTGCGAGGTAAGAAGTTATTTAAGCTCTTAGAAAAGAACATCAGCAGTGGGACAGCGGGGGGACGGGGGTGTCCCCGCTCGGTCCCCCCGACTGCACTAGCCGCCAAAGGCAGCGGCGAGAGCCTGAGCGCAAGGCGCTGCACCGCGCACTCACCTCCGCGAGTCCGGCCAAGCAGGGACGGCTCCCAACCGCTGGGTTTGCCGACGAGCGCAGCGTTGCTTAGGAATTAATGGCAGCCTTGAAACGGGGCAGCGCTGCGCATCGCGGGGCTGATCAGATGATCACCATCTGGAACAGATGAGCTGTGCATACACGTACTGTAACACACGCAATGGTGTGGTTTGTCCTGAATTGTTTTCCCAGAGATGACTGGCTAGTTTCATCTGCAAAATATTTTCAGGAGAGGAATTCCTGGAACTGCTTAGTTGTTTTGTTGTTTTTTTTTTTTTTTTTTTAGTAACTGAAATCTGGATTTTCAACACTTTAGTACAAAATTTGCCCTGGAATAGAGGGTAAAGCTTTGCTGCTTCTAGAGACACGACAGTGAGGATCGAGCTGGACCGCTCTCTTAAAATACAAATACAGTTTACTAAGAAACAACTTAAATCCCAAGGGCTCCCACTCCCACACACAAGCTTCCTTCCCTACTGCTGCCTTCGGTCAGTAATTTCTGTGGCTCGAGAGCTCATGGCACAGCGACTGCACAAGTGGCAACAGGCTTCCTACTATACAAAGCCCGTGACTTGCCGCCGAGCTGCCTCCCTCCCGCTCGCGTACG
>NW_010537547.1:0-1502 GCF_000687285.1 Phaethon lepturus | reverse complement strand
GCCACCATCCTCCTCAGCCCTCGGGGTCCACCCGCTCGGAGGGCGAGGTGGTGGCCCTCGTGGTGGCACCGGGAGGGACGGATGCTCCTAGAGGAAAGGTTCAGTAGAGGCTGCGACCGGCACCAAGCCGCTTCCCATCCTGCCTTCTCGCAGGAGCGCATGCAAAAGGCACGTGAAAACCAGGTATCGGGCTCCCACAGAGCCAAGCCCTCTCCAGAGAGTTACCGATAAGGCAGCATCTCCCGGCAGCTCCGTGCTCCCGCGCTCGAGCACCGACGCTCTCGGGGCACCCCAGCCGCCCTTCCTCCCATGCTCTCTCCCGCAGCCCAGGGCCAGACCCCGACAAGAAGCCCTCTCTCCTTTCTTCCCTTACTTTCTTCTTCCCCGCGGTTTCTTCCCTGTTGCCACTTGCAAGGTGAGAGAGGACAGCGTCGCCAGAATGAAAGATTCTCCTGCGTGCCCTCTCCCAGCAGCGGCCCTAATTCATTTTTCATGGCCCCTTGCAGTGACAAAAGCCGCTGCTCCTCTCTTGTAAGCGTGCGCCATGCAATAAGTCAAAGCTGATGTGCATTTTCCCCCTGGGTGCCGAAGCTGTGCTTTTGATTTAATTTGTCCTGTTGTTTGGCTCTCAGCCTTTGCCGGTGGGTTCCTTCGGAGAGGCGGCAAGGTAGGGCCCCGTACGCGCGGAGGGGCTGCCTGACAGATGGGGTACAGTGGGTAGTGTTTAAATAATTTGCTGCGACGATACCAAGATGTTGGAGAGTGACAGATGCTGCCGGAGAAAATCGCCCAGACAAACACATGCATCCTGTTTACGGGAGCGCTGCTCCTCAATTAAATCCTGTTGCAACTCGGCTTTCCTGGAGCCCATCCCATTCCTGGCAGCTTTCTCGCTGTCTCTAGGAGAAGCGGCGGTGCAGAAGGCTTGGCGAGGAGAGATAACACCAAGAAATGAGATGCTCCTACAGGACTTTTGCAAAGCACCTCCAAAAAAACACCCCGCTGGGATACTGGTGGCGAGCTCCACCGCATCCCCTCCCAGCCACGCGCCCCTGTGTGCAGCCGGCTTTGCTCTGCAGGCGAGAGCATCCCCGTCCTCTGCCCAACTCGTCGCGCCCTGCTTTCCCCCAGATTTGTCTAAAACCAGCTGCTGGCAGCCAGGGCTATAGGGCCCCTCTGGCTGCAAATTTAAACCCAAAGGTTTTCTCCGTAGGACAAGCTCTTAAGAAGCAATTGCAATCCAGAGCGTTAAATGGCTGTAACCTCAGTAAAGCTGTATTTCAGCCGCATTAAGAAAATATCCCTAGGATGGGAAGCAAGTAGCATAATGGCATTACAGTGAAAAAATAAGCATCAAGTGCCGGTTAAACCCATCCCCGGCGCTGGCAAGAAGTCACGGGGATCTGGGAAACTTTCCCTTCTCACTGCGTATCCCGGCACGCAGCTCCCGGCAAGCCCAGACGCGGCTTTCTGCAGACGGGGCATATTTTCCTTCCCTCCTC
>NW_010537546.1:4776-9923 GCF_000687285.1 Phaethon lepturus | reverse complement strand
CCTGTTCGACCTGTTGGCATCTGGCACAAGGGTGCAGTGGAAGGGCTTAACATCCCTCGAATTCATCCGTACGGGCTGACCTTCAAGCGCTCAGAACCATCCTGCTCTCCTGCCTTCCCCCTGTCCCCTCCTCCTGATGGGTTTTCGGAGTGTTGTGTGTGACGGAGCCTCCCCGGCTTGCGTGCGTGGGGTGCCGAGTCCCTGCTGCTGTGGCCTTGGGAAGGTTTGTCCCCTGGGGGGGACAGCACACGTCAGAGGTGAGAGGTGGCAGGGTGAGGGCTGCACCGGGTTCAGCACGTGCCGAGCGGTCTCGTCCCCCAGCAGTGCCTTTCGGTCCTGCTTGCTGCTGGCTCCCCCCATGTCATTTTGAAGCAGATGCCCATCGCAGCTCTGAGCTGTGGATTTTGGCTGTCGCAAGGTGTCCAGCCTGAGCGATCTGTGTGTCCCACCCAGGCCGCCATCGCAGGGGGACAGGGAGGAGCTGGTCCCCGTTGCACCAGGGCAGACGGGGTGCCCGCTTGAGCTAAGCTGCGGGGTCCCACTGCAGGTGAGCAGTGGAGAGGGGAGCACTGCAGGGTGACCAAACCATGTCCCCATACCTTGAGTCACCTGGACCTGGGGAGGGACCATCTCTGTCTCAACACCCGCCTGGATCCCTGCGGGGACCCATCCCCATGGCGGGGCAGGAGCTGCAGGGACCCAAGGGAGTTGCAGCTGAGCGTGGCTGCTCCTTGCCGTATGTCCCAGGGACCCCGGGGAGAAGGAGGGCAGGCAGGGATGGTGGCACGTCCTGTTTGGAGGCTTTCATAGCAGGGGCGAGTCCTTGGCCCCAGTCTCCCCTGGCAGATGGAAAATGCTGGAGATAGGAAGCAAAGCCCTTGTAAGGAGGAACTTTCCTGGGTGGCAGCCAGCAGTCCGTGCTGGGGCTGTCCCACCCGGCATGGGTACTGCCCAGCTGCCTGCCGCTGCCTGCAGGCACCCTCCCAGCCCTGACTGCCCAGGAGGTGCCATGTCCCACCCCGGTGGCTTTGCCACCCTGCACCTGGGGACAGCAGTGTCACATAGGGTAGGGAAGAACTACCCCAGTGCCTTTGAAAGTTCACCCAGAGACAGGCACTGGAGCCAGCTCTGTCCCTAGCTCGGACCCCCCCTTGCTTCCCAGCTTCTCCAGGAGATGGAGCAGGAAAACCTGTCAGTCCCTGGGGCAGCATGGGAGCGACCCACTGGCTTCCGAGTTGGAGCAGTGACCTGCGTAAGTGCCTGCCTGGATCGGGGCCATGAGGTTCCCTTGGAGGAGGGAGGGAGAGACCGGAGGCAAGCGGGGATGCCTTTCCAAAGCAGGCAGAGAAATTGCCCATCGGCAAGGCTTCTCCGCAAAGAGGTGAGCAGCGTCTCTGAGAAATAATGGAACAAATGTTGGGAGGAGGAAAAAAAAAATGCAGCTTTCTAGAGCAGGGATTTTCAACCCGTTCTGCTTTGCTGATCTCCAAAAATATCCCACCCGAGATGCGAGTTCCTTTGTCGCAAACCGACACCACCTGGCAAGACACTTTCTGGCCTCAGTTGCCCTTCCTTAAAAGCAGTCCACAGAGCCACGGGAATCCCCCAGCCACGAAAGCTGCAGCTCTCGAGACTGCTGGAAACACGTAACGAACCAGGCTGGCGTACCCATGTGGGAGCCACGTGGGGCCGATGGCAGCCCCAAAACCCCAGGCCTGCCAGGGCATGGCCTTTGCAAGAGCAATGCTTGCCCCACGCTCACTAAGGAAGGAGCAGGAGGGTGCCCGGTGAAGCTGGGAGAAGCTGAGGTGCACCCCCAGGGATGAGCAGTGGTGGGGAAATTGCAGCTTCAAAATCATGCTTCAGCCATGGTGCTTGGTGTGGATTCTCCAGTGACTAATAAAAGGCCTGAGTTTGCAGTGGCCAGTCTCTCTGGGGGTGAGCTAGCAAGCGTCCCCCCTCTGCTTAGCCACTTGTTTCCAGGACACTTGCAAGAAGATCTAGGATCTCCGCCTTGCCTCCCCTCAAATTTGTTTAAAATTGGTCCCATGGGTTTGCAACAATTAGAAGGAAATGGGCAGCAAAAATGGGAGAAAGGCTCCCTTGCTTTGGAAACCAGTGTGGAAAGTAGCTAGAAAAAATGCTGAGGGATGTGGGAGGGTGGAAATGAGAGAATTAGGAAGAGAGCAGTCCTGCACCTAAAAGAGGAGGTTGAAATATCTCCCATCTCTGATCCTGTGTATCACAGGTGTCTCCACTGCAGTAGGATGCCCGAGCATCCTGGCCTAGCTGGGGACTGTCCTGAGATACAGATTGGTCCTGATGTCCCCAAATCACATCCTTGTCCTGGATCTGAGAAATGGCACCCAAGAAAATCCCTTCCAGGCAGGGATCTTCCCTGTGTTCCCATCCCGGGGTCAGAGGTATGAACACAGCCCCCCTCGGCTCTGCAGCTGAGCTGTGTGACACAGGGCACACGCACCCACCCGTGACCCACGGGCACAGCATCTCCCCCCATATCCCCTCTGCCTCTGCCTTTGGTCACTCTGGTGTAAGGAGCATCCTTAAAACACACCTCTCAGATCAGACAAGCTTCCTCTCCTCTCGAGTCCGCACAGCCACCAGACAAGTCCACCAAATAATTTGGTTGAAAATCAACATCCCCCTAAAAAAAAACCCAGCAAACGGCAGGTTTCATTTTCTGCTCGATCCATTCCCTAATCCAACTCTCGTTGCACAAGGAGGGAGAGAGGCCACTCACCGGGCAGGGCTGGACGGCTCCATTTGGCAGCAGCATGGATTTCGATCGGCTTGAAGCAATCGTGAAACTGCAGCCTGAACTTCCAGTGACTCACCCAGAGAAGGGAAACTTCCTGGCTTGTGTGTTTGAGCATTTCTGGAAAAACTGCTATATTTGGCATGGAAAATAGGAAGGATTCCTCCGGCCGCTTGAAATGGGAGCAGCAGAAATGACTCAATGGGCAGTTTAAGACGAACAAGGACAGTCTCTAAATTATTCATTGCGATTCTCCACGTTGTGTGTTTTGCCCACAACAGGCTCAACAGTGCCTGCACACAGGCTGGTCCCGGCTCCGCCAGGAAGATACACGATTTATTGCTCCAGCAGCAACCCCGCCAATGCACATTTGCTGTATATTATTGACTATAGGCATTATAGGCTGCTTCCCGTCTGTTTACGAACAAATACTGCTCCTAAAGGTATGGCATTGTGCTTATCGCTACATGTTGATCCAGCGTGAAAAATCTGCCAATTTATATTTTCATGACATCAGTAGCTAGAAATGCATTTCTTGCCAGCTTCAAACACTTTCAACTGCTTCATCTAATATGCTGGAGAAAAAAAATTAAGAAGCTGCTCTTCTGCAAATTACTGAAGTTGGCAGAGGGGGGGTTATTTCTGAGGATTTGAAATGAATTCTTTTTCTATATTTTTTCTTTTTTAATACTTGTCCAAATGGTTATTCAGATAGCTTGTTTGTTAATCTCCTGAGCTGGTAAACGAAAATCGTCATTTTCAGATCATAACAGCATCACCCAAAAGAAAAAAAGATGTGACTAAATCCCAAGGAAAAAAAAAGTCAAAACTTTTCATGAAAAATCATTTAAAAAGAGAGAGAGGGCTGCAAGCATTTTCCATTGGGTGAAATGCCAACCGGCTCCTGGTTAGTGCATATTAAATTAAATATTCAATTTGGTCATGCACCGCTTTTATTGGTGTATTAAGTATCGACAAACATGTCTAGTGCAGGGAGATGCTTCACGCTGCAGCGTGACAAATGCCGTGGCAGCTCCCCACCAGCGCTTCGGGTGGGGACACCTCTTCCTCCTGCTGCTGAGACCCTGCAAGGCTGATGCCCAGGATCCACGTGGCCACCACGGCCATCGGACGGGCTCGGTGTGGCTGTGTCAGCAGTGAGTGACCGGCCCCTCCGCCGTGACGCTCCGGCAGGGAGCAGGAAGGGGGCCGTGGGGCAGTGACCCTCTGCCAGCTGCTGAGGCTTTGGAGCCGAGGGACCTCCAGGTCAGGGAGCAGGACCGTTGGATTTAATTCCTTCCCATTTCTATGCTGAATGTATCCAGTTGCTTTTCTCCTGTAAATTTTAAAGCCATTCTCCATGCTCCCACAGCAAGGAGGCCGCAGCTTGGCTATGGCAGAAGAGCTGTCCTGTTCGCTGGCGTTGAGCTTGCTGCTTTCTGGTGGCCCCATGCTCTTGCACAGGGAAGAGCTGGGCACCTGCCTTGATTTTGCAGGCTTTTTTCATCCTCCCTGCTCAGCCTGCTCTTTCCAAGGGTGCTGCTCAGTGGGAACCATCTCAGGCAGGAGGGTGCCAGCCTGGAAGCGGTGGCCTCCTTCCCCCAGCTCCTCTCTGCCTGGCTGGAAGGCGGCCAGTCCCTCCCGTGCTCCAGCAGCGCAGGGGGCAAAGCTGGGAGGCAAGGCAAGCGGAGGAGGCAAGCTCCCATCCCCGGCACCCCGCCTCTTCAGCCCACCAGAAGCCCCAGGAAGGAGTGAGACATGCTGGCATCGCATCAGAGAGAACGAGCATGTCCGGGGCTCTGCTTTGCCTCTCGAATGCTGCCCCTGGAGATTGGGTAGCTGCTCGAGACTTCTGGTCCATCAATTATTTAATTCCCTCCAGCCATGTGGTCTTCATACCCAAGTGCTCGTCTCCTCCGAACGCATGAGCCCGTGTGTGCGGGGAGCGGGGTTGGGCAGAGGGATGCAGAGCCGGGGCTGGGCGGAGGACCCCCGCCGGGAAGCAATGCAGAGGCACGGGGGACAGGTCCCGCCAGCTGAAGCATTGAGCTGAGCGCTTCGGCCAGCATCTTCTCGCCCAGCCGCACCCTGGCCGGAAGCTCGCCCAGCCGCACACTGGCCGGAAGGGTGGGCTTTTCTCCCGATTTCCTGGGATAACCCTGGGCAAGTCACCTCCACGCTCTGTGCCTTGCTTTCCCCCCCTGTAAAATGGGGCCAAAGATTTCACAACCAGTGTGAGCTTTGGTGGTATCTACCTCCCTCCGCAGCAGCACCCAAACGTGTGTGTGAGATGGTGTTTTGCAATAAAACAAATATAAAATAAAACAAGGGGCTAAGCCGCCATGGATGTGTCTTTAGTGGATCGCTGAAG
>NW_010537546.1:2139-4682 GCF_000687285.1 Phaethon lepturus | reverse complement strand
ACAAGCCATGACATGCAGGCAGGCAGGCGGCTGGAGCTCGGTAGGTGTGTCGCTGTTACCCAATAAATAACTCAAGCCCTAAAGCAGCCCATTGTAATTACAGGGGCCCCGCGCAGATTGAAAATGAAGAAGAAGGAGGAAAAAAAGGAAATCAAGGTTCAGTCTTCCCCAGGAGGTAGCGCTCCACGGGGGAAGCAATAGAGGGGAGCGGTGATTTATATCTCTCCAGAGGAATTCTCCTTTCCAGGGCCGCCCCAGGCGCCAAACTGCCGCCAGGTTCAGCTGAGTTTCTCATCTGAATATGCATGAGCCAGTAATTAATTCTCTCTGATACTGATCCAGATTTGGGGTTGGTTGTGTGAGTGTGTGCGTGCGCGTTGTGTGTCTGTCTTCTCCCAGGTGTGCCGACGCAGCAAGGAGGGACGAGATGAAGGAGCGGTGGCTCTCCGTGCACTTGTCCCCGCAGAATGACATCTATTGGCACCCTGTAACCGACTTGGGGCGGGAGAGTGGCCCCGGTCGAGTGGGGACCCCCATGGGGTGGCTCTAGGGTGTGTCTTGCTGGGGATGGCGCGAGGAAGGGGGACGGAGAGCAGGACAATGGTCGGGATCGTGTGCCCAGGGCTGGCCGCACCATGCAGCGATCCCTGCCCCAAGGCGCATCCAGCCTTGGGAACGTGCAGGGGGGTGTTTTCGCTCCTCCTGGGGACATTGCAAAGACCTCGTGTTTGCAAAGCACTGTGAGAGGCAGGGAGGGAAGAGGGTCTGGCCTCGCACCCTCCCTCCCACCTTCCTCTCTTGTTCTCTTTTTAAATCTTTTCCACGCATCACCTTGAGCAGTGGGACGGGAGCCCCGAGGAGCGAAACCACGTCTCTGGCCCAAGGCCCAGGCCTGGGGCAGGGTGTGGGTGTGTAATCTCCATGTGATAGGCCCTTGCCTGAAGTCTGATCCACGGCCTTGTTCACTCGGGCTCGTAGTCAACCAACCTTCAAACCGGGGGAAAAACAGAAAACTCATTAAAAGAAACAACAACTTCACCAAGCCCACACCCTGGGGCACAGGTCTCTTCCCCCATTGGGGCAGGTTGCCCCGATGCCCTCCTCACCCTTCGCTTGAGAGAAAGGCAATAATCAGCTTTCCTGCCTTTAAACCCAGCCATGGAGCCCCAGCAGCCTGCCAGGGGCAAGCTGGGGCCGTCCTGGCATGCAGGCAGGGAAGGACAGGGATTTGAGCACCGGCTCCTAGGCCATGGCATCACCGGTGCTGGCCCTCGGCAGCCAGGGAAGTGATGCTGGGTCCCCTCCCACTGTTGTGAGCTCCCTGGAAAAGCCAGTATCCCAAAACAGAGGCTTGCCTCGTCCCCCCATCTTGTCCCCACCCTGCCTGCAGGCAGGAGCAGATTTAGCAGCAGTGCTGGGGTGTATTGCTGCCCTCAACCTGGTCCTGGCTCCTGCCAGCACCTAGCTGAGGGAGGCAGAAGAGGGTGCTCCCTTGCCACCACCTCTCAGCTGGACAGAGTGGTGGCTTCGCAGAGCCGTGGAGAAGCCAGCGAGCATCTTTGACATCAAGGGACCATGGTGTCATTACCTGCCGGGATCAGGGGACCACACTCACTTTCCCATATCCTCCAGTCACAGGGAGGATAACCCCCCTAGAAAGCTGTCCTCACCCTGAGGGTCCACGCAGAGGCCCAAGAGGGATGCTGGCGGGATGGTGCCACGTCCTGGCTGCCACATCCCGCCTGCCACTGTCCCCCCTCCCTCCGTGCCACCTCCCACCTGCCACGTCCCGCTCTGGGTGCCAGCAGCGGGGTGCAGAGCAGCCAGGCTCCCTCCATCCATCCCTCTGAGGGATCCCTGCAAATGTCTCCGGGCTTGGCGAGCAGCGGGCTGGGAAAGGCCGGTGAGTCACAGCCTGGTTTTGTAACGCAGGGGCAGAGCGCGTCGGAGCAGGGATGGCCGGGAGCTGAAGTGTGGGGCCCGCCTGGGCCTTTTGCAATCCTCTGGGGAAAGGTGAAGTTGGTGTTTCCATCCCTTAATTAAAGCGTGCCACAGGGACCTGCTCCCTCCTGTTTACGTTGTTCGTGGGGATGGACAGAGCAGCAGCAGCCTGGGATGTGGGGAGGGCAGCCTCGTCGGCCCTTCCCTGGGCTGGGGCGGCTGGTGCTCTCCAAGCACAGACTCTGCCTCCTGTGGCAGAGAGGCCCCATGGTCTCATGAAGATGCTTTTTGGACCCGTGAGCCAGCCCCAGTGCTCTGCACACCTCCACTCCCCTCTGTGAGCGCACATGAAGCTCCTTCCCACCTTCCCATCGCCCTCCAGCCCCCCCAGCAGTGCTCCTCCAGGTCCCACAGAGCAAACGTTCACGAAGCCACGGCCCCCGCGTGCAACCCTCGCCCATCGAGGAACAGAAGGTGACACAGCCAGGATGTCATCTCTGCCGGCTTCACGTCCCGCATCACCAGCCTGACCTAGAAACACTACCACGTCTCGTGCGCCGGAGCCCGGGGATGCTGCAGGCTCATCCCTCTGTTTTCTCCAG
>NW_010537546.1:714-2062 GCF_000687285.1 Phaethon lepturus | reverse complement strand
GGGGCGGTGTGACGGCCCCCCCCCCCCTGCCTCTCCGAAGAGCGTAATGAGAATTTCCTCCGAGGAGCAGCTTGCTGCGATGAAATAATCGCCCGAGCAGCAGGATCTTCACCGGGGATTAGAAAGGCTGCTACTTGCTGAGCCAGGGAAACGGCCGACGAGGAGGGAAAACTCCTACCGCCTCCTCCAGCACCTTGATTCCTTTGCCAAAGCCATCGCCTGCTGCAGACGGCGCGAGGTCCCAGGCAGAGCTCAGCCCTGGAAACTTCTGTCCCTGATGCTCCGGCACTTTTGCAAAGTCCCCTTCCACCCTCCTCCTCCTCTCGCAGCTCCCTGCAGAGCCGCTCCCCAGCCACGGCCAGAGGGAGGGGTGGAGAAGAGGTAAAGCGGCAGCTGCCTTTTACAGGCAACAGTTTTTTTTTTGCTGTTTCTTTTTGGACTGCTGAGGCAGAAAATGCCGAGCTGAGCCTGTTTCTCTCTGCCTTACGGGCAGGGGCACTGACCAGCCGGGTTATCCCACCGCATGGAGGGGCGGCAGCAAGGGCTATACATGGATTTCCGTCAAAGAGTGGCTCAAGGCAGTTTTACTTCCACTCCAGACTCGGTTGGTCTCCCGTCCCGTCTTCTGTGGGATCCTGGTGTGACCATCCCTTGAGGATTCTTGATTTTCTTCCCCAAATATCCGATGTCTTTTTTCTTTTTTTTAGCTGTTCGTGAAACGTGGGAACCCCAAGCCCAAAGGAACATCCCTGGTTAGAGGAGAAGACACACGTTAAAGCCAAGTTATAGCAGAAGTGCTTTATTTTTGCGTTGGGCTTGGGGTGTTTTGTTTTTTTCTTTCCTCTTTGGACGCATTTAGACTCACCGTCCGCCAGCCCCTGCCTCGGCTGTGGCAGAGGGTGCTCCTGCCTCCAGCCCTGTTACCAACCTGCCCCAAAGCCACAGCTGCCATGGAATGGGATGGAGTGGGAATAGGCAGCAGCTGCCCTTGTCTCCAACACGCCAAGGGAGAGGCATAGCCAGCAGCGACCAGAAATCCCGGTTTCCACAGCCCTGTCCTTCCCCTCAGCGTGTGGAGAGGCTCTTGCCCCACTCCCACCCAGCCCCGCCACCAGGTCAGAGCAGGACGTCCAACATGAGAAATTCATTGCCTCCAAAAGGCCCCTCCTGACTAAACACCAGCTCACTGGCGGCACCCAAAAGCCGCGAGCGGGGCACCGTTGTGCTGAGAACTGCTCTGACGCAAAGTGAGAGTTTCCTGCAGCAGCGTGCTCGTGGGCTCACAGTTGGCGAGGGAGCCCCTGGGCTGGGTGACAGCATGGGCAGGGGATGGCAAGGGCCAGCAAAA
>NW_010537546.1:480-701 GCF_000687285.1 Phaethon lepturus | reverse complement strand
GGACGACCGGGGCCCCCCCCCACCACGGTGCTTTCTCCCCCTGCCACTGCTCTGAGGCCCCGACCACCTCCATCCCCCAACCCTGTCATCACCTCAGGGCTGCTCCTGTGAGGGGCAGAATACCGAGGCTGAGGAGGGAAGCCCTCCGTACTACTACCATGTTTTGTGGGAGGGACATTTTGTGCTGGAACCAGGGCCCTGTGGCCTCGTTGTCCAGCCGC
>NW_010537546.1:0-430 GCF_000687285.1 Phaethon lepturus | reverse complement strand
GGCGGCGGTGCCTTGTGCCACGGCAAGGGCACGGCTGCCATGGCTTCTCCACAGCTCTCCTGAAGCTGTGCGGGGGGAGCCCAAGGGCGACCGGCTCCCTGCAGCCGGGAGAAGCACACCCCCTGCCCGCGGTAGCCCCCATGGGAGACGCGTCCCTGCAGGGTACCCGGTGGCCCCGGCTCCGCTCCACCCGGCGCCTGCTCCGGGTTTTCAAAACTACTCCGCCTTAGACAGACAGGCGCTTCAGCCAATAAGAAGCCGCAAAGCGTCAACACAGCGTTCGCTCAGCGCTGCCGGCCAATCCGCATCGCTCAGTCTCTACATCCCGCCCTCCGAGGACAGGCTCTGCCGCGGCTTGGTGGCCATGTTGAGTGTGGCAGAGGCGCTGCTCCGTCTGGGGGTGCTTTTCCTTACCCGCTCGCCCGTCTTT
>NW_010537545.1:0-977 GCF_000687285.1 Phaethon lepturus | reverse complement strand
TGCTCTGGCAGCCGAGGGGAAGAAGAGGGATGCAGACTGATTTCTGGGCGGAAAGCCTGCCTTGTAGAGTTGAAACTGCAGCACTGCCCTGGAAACACTCCTTCATAAAACATCTTTTCAAACACGCAACACTCCCTGTCGTCTACAAACACAGTATAGGCGTACCGGCTTACATGTGAGCGCGAGAATATGCACGTTTCTCCCTCCTGTAAGTGACCTTTCCTGCTGCTAGAAGTTTTCCCTCCTTCAGTTTGACCCTCTTATGGATGTGTCAGGCTCTGCCTTTAAATATCAGCCGGGAGAGAGTTTTTTGGGGCGATCTCTGCAGGAGGTGAATTTCTTCATCTGAAGTAACCCCTGCCCTCTGCACTGAAAATAAAGGAATATAATAATTGCAGGACTTGGTCTTCAGCACAAATCCGAGCCCAGAGCGCAGCCCACATCCTGGTCCCCGTTCCCCGTGAATTGGGCGTTTGTGTTAGCCTGTGTGTTAGCCTCAGTTATCCCGGGCTGAACAAAAGTCTCCATCAGCTCCCGGAGGCGTGACACTGGTGGGAGCGGTGAAAATGCTTCCTTGTGGGCTCACTGGCTACTCGTACGAAGGGCAAGCTCTCTGCGGGAGCAAGTTGCCTTGGCCGGCAAAGGGATACACTGCAGAGCGGCGAGGAGGGTGGGCAGGGGACACGAGGGAGGAGAATCGCGCGTGGGACCTCGCGGAGCAGCGATCCCGCTGCTCCTTGTGGGTGCAGGCTCATTCACACGCACACATACACACACAGGCAGATGCTCCGCGCCGCTTTGCCCGCTCCCAGGACCCACACCAGGGTTATCCCCGTGGTCGGCCGGTGCGCTGCCCATTGCCACCCGGCGCCGGTGCTCAGCGGGATGGATGCATCTCGCTGCCCACCCGGCTCCGCCCTGCCCCCCTTCCCCGGCCCAAGGATGCGCCTGAAAAAAGTAATTAAGTCGCATTATTA
>NW_010537544.1:448-1073 GCF_000687285.1 Phaethon lepturus | reverse complement strand
ACGGCGCCCGGCGGCAGCACCACGGGTTCCTGCAGGTGCACAGCCACTTGCTCCAGCTCCCGCTGCACCTCCTTGGGGTCCAGCCCTTGCTGTGTGGGGCTGGCACCTGCCAAAAACATGAGAGGGTGGTGGGTCCATGGGCACCTCCATCGACATCGTTGGGCAGGGATACACCCAAGAGTGGTGGGACCATGGGCACCTCCATCAGCATCTCCAAGGAGGCGTGCACCCAAGGGTGCTGGGTGCATGAGCACCTCCACTGGTGTCACCAAGTGGAGATGCATCCAAGGGTGGTTGGGTTCACTGGAGCCTCCATGGGCGTCACCACATGGAGATGTACACGAGGGTGGTGGGTGCATGGGCACCTCCACCGGTGTCACCGCCGGGTCTCACCTTGGGTGCGCACGGGCTCTGAGATGCCGCTGGGGTCGCTGAGCCCGTAGGTGTTGACCGCCCGCACCAAGAAGAGGTGCATGGGCACCTCCACCGGTGTCACCGCCGGGTCTCACCTTGGGTGCGCACGGGCTCTGAGATGCCGCTGGGGTCGCTGAGCCCGTAGGTGTTGACCGCCCGCACCAAGAAGAGGTAGACGGTGTCGGGGATGAGGGCATTCACCGTGGGGTGA
>NW_010537544.1:0-380 GCF_000687285.1 Phaethon lepturus | reverse complement strand
TGCCACGGGCCACCCACTTCCTGGCTGCTGGGGGACAGAGGTGACCCGTGGCAGGGTAGCAGCGGGCCACCGCGTCACCCCTGCAGCTGGAGAGAATGCTTGTGGGATACCTGAAAGCCTCCACAATGTAGGAGGTGACATTGGTGGCATTGCTGTCCTCGTTCCCTTTCCAGCTCAGGGTGACGCTGCTTTCGGTGACATTGGTGATCACGGGGGTGGAGGGTGGCCTGGGGAGGACGCCGGGCTCAGGGGAGAGTGGGGAGAGGCTGGATCCTTCATCTGTGGGGAGATGGACAGGGATCTGGGGTGGCTTCATCCCCAGTGCCTCGGTGTCCCCGGGGTGGTGGTGCCCTGTCACCCACCTTGCACCTCCAGGGAGC
>NW_010537543.1:3333-5696 GCF_000687285.1 Phaethon lepturus | reverse complement strand
CGCCCTCTGCCCCCGCTGTGTTTCGCAAGATGAGCAGCAGCAGCAGCGCTATCGCTTTTGTATTTGCCTTTTTTGTTTGTTTGTTTGTTTGTTCCCAAATGAGCAAACCCGCGCCATCGGTCCGTAGCTCACCCTCGGGAATGGCACAAAGACCTCCACTGGAGGAAGCTCCCTACAAACAGCCCGCAGCGAGCACCCAACGCTCCCAGCCCAAGCAGCTGCGGGCTGGCGAATCTCCGCGCCATCCAAAGCAAGGTCTTATCAACGGGAAGCATCAGGCAGGCCCAAGCAACACTGAGCTGCCATCCCCACATCGAGTGGCCGTGAAAACACGTAGGATTTGTCCAGCTGGGATGGCTCCCAGTCAGGCACTTACGTCTGTGACTCGTGGACGAGTCTTTAAAAATACACCCCAGTGCACGTACGGTGTACTCCAAGATACACTTACATCCACAAGCACATGACCGAGGAGGTGGGTTCGAGCTAAAGTGACTCAGCCTCCCAGTTACAGGAACAAAATTAGCAACCACTCATAAACGTCTTATGTCTCAGACGGGGCTAGATGGCACTGTAAGTTAGTTAATGCGCAAGCCCTTCCCCTCGGGAGATTTCACTTTGGCATTCTGATCAGTGGAAAACCAGGAAAGCTGGTGCTCCCTAGGGTATATTTTCCAGAGCTGGGCTAGTAATTCACACTGACAGTCTGATTCAACACATTTTCTAGGTACCTAGTTAGGAACTGTGTCCAATAATTTAGTCATTCTCTGGAATTTACTTATTTTTTTCAGCAAATAATTCTTGGCTTGCAAGCACTTAAACATGTAATATTTATTATAAAACATATGTTTTTCCCCGATACTTAGCCTACATTTTCCCTGCTTTAATTTATCCCATTTCTCCTCATTAACCCCTGCCCCTCACCCCCGTTGTTCCCATGCTGGATCCCTCTACCTCTCCCAGGAGAGCAGTGATGAAATGACATTTGCCTCCCAGACCTCCTGGCACATCACCCCTTCTCTTTGGGATCAGCTCGGCGAGGCACAGAGCCCTCTGGCCCCGAGCCCCCGAGTCCCTTAAGGATGCACAGCTGAAACAGAGCAAGGGAAAGTGGCGGAGGGAGGCGAGGATCGGGCTCGCAGCGCAGGCGCCTGGCTGTATTCAGGTCAGAGCACTCGGGTCCTGCAGCCTCGGGCCTCTGCGTGAGCTGGTTCGGAGATGAACCAGTAAGGATCTGCCCTAATCTCACACCCAGACCTTCCAGAGCCTCTGCATTCCCTCCTCAAGCGAGCACGCCGCGGCTCATGGCACCGTGCCACCGCAAGGGAACGGCATCCACATGTCTGGGGGGGAAGCGGCGGGACATGCCGTCCCGGTGCAGCACATCTGCCTCCGGGGCTGGGAAGAAGATGGCCACCCCTTTAACAGAGACCGTATCCATCCCATCTAACACTCAGATGAGTATCTCTCCCATCATTTAACAAGGGGAGCAGCCCTCTGAAAAAAAAAAAAAAAATACAACAAACCAACAAACGTTTCCCAGCAGAGGATCCCATCAGCTCCCTGACAGCCTGGGTCATTCGTGCCTGTGAATCTGCCTCCCCGTTCCTCAAGTAACAGATTAGTCACGTACATTTGCAATGGCAGCAACTCTGCCAAATAGCTAAGGAGCGAGGCAGGAGGAGAACGGCAGCGTGACAAGTACAGGCAGAGGAAGGGAGAAGAGAAACGAAATGTTTCTTCCTCTTCTCCCATGCCCCTTTGGTTTTCAACGGCGTTCGCATGCACAAGCTGCAAGACAGCTGCATGACGTGCTGGAGGTGAAACCCAGGCCTATCCGGCCTGGAGGTGAAACCCAGGCTTATCCAGCCGGGAGGCTCAGACATCCCTGCCTCTCCTTCGCCCCCAGCCTGGCAGCAGCATCGCCCAGCAGCCAGGGCGCCGACAGCTCCTCTGAGGTGGGGACCCAAAGCTTCCCGAAATACGGACGACAGTTGGCAACCGGGAAAACCTCTCGCTCGAGCTCCCGTCTTCCGAGTGACTGACAAATGCCAGACCCCGGCGGGGCTGACAAAGGCTCCGGGCTGCAACGTGTCCCGCTTAGAGGCAAGTCACTCGGAGGGGAAAACAAACAGGCAAACGGCCCCGAAAGTCCAGCTCCTGGTTAATACGTGGCTTACTGCAGTTACTTCCTTCTTCCAATAACACGCATGAAAAATCACCGCCGTCCTCAGAGCAGCAGCGCGTGGAGCCTGTAAGCAGGTCAGACGGCTCCTCCGTGCTGCACACGCCTGTGTCAAACCGCCCCGTCCCGACACACTTCCAGCCACAGATGCCCCGGCAGGGAACAAAGAGGGAGACTCAAA
>NW_010537543.1:771-3300 GCF_000687285.1 Phaethon lepturus | reverse complement strand
CAGTAACCGGGCTGGGGGGGGAGAGGAAAAAAAAAAAAAGGTGGCTGTTTTGGGTCATCTGAGGTGCGCACACATTCCCAGACGCTCAGCCTGTCCCCTGTAGCTCAGGGAAATGCTTAATGGGCAGCACGGCCCGGAGAAATCGTAAAGAGGGGGAAAGCAGGCGAGTGCCTGGGGGAAAGCAGATCAGCAGGCTTTCAAGACAAGCGTTACGGCTGCAATAAGAGATAGGGACACACGTAGGCCGTCCCTGTCCTGGTCGTAAATAACAGCTACAAAACTCTTATTAACCTCTGTAAAACGCGGTTCTGCCAGTACGTCCGTCACGAAGCTATCCGTCACGCGTTAGCACCGCGGGGCTCACTTCGGCTGTCCCAGGGACAGACAGAAAACAGGGCAGGCCGGTCACAGCGTCCCGAACGCCAGCTGAGGGGAGTCCCAATCTCAAAGGACACATCCTTGCTATCATAAAAATGATGCTCCCCTCCCGTATCCTCCGCCTCAGGGGACAGTGAATACAAAAATACAGGAGAACAAAATACAAGCGTCAGTTCCGAGACAGGAGCCGAACCATAACGCTAAATACCAAAGAACACCTCAGAAATCCTCTAGCTTTCCTTCCAAGGAGCAAGCGGGCGTGGGGGCTCTGCGTGAGCATCGGGGCTGCTGCATTCGCCCGCCGCCCAACGCACGCCCGGTCCCGTTCACCGGCGGGGATGGGAAGCGCCGGGCCCCTTCTCCCGCTGTCCCGCTTCGCGGAGGGGAATTCAGGGCACGAGTGGCCTGACGCTGGCGAGAGCGGTCCCGTCCCACGTGCCCCCAGGCTTCCCCCGAACCCCATCTAAACGCCGACCCATTTCGGAAACAACGTGGGGAGGAGGAGGAAGGGCGTAAAGCGGTGCTCCGATACCTGGCCCTACACCACGACGCCGATTAGACTCGTCAATCATTTTAATCACTATCCAACAGTAATAACCTATTTATGCAGTGTAACGCTGAAACGCACACAGCATTATGGTCTGTTTTTAACGCCAATCGGCGGGGTCCCGACCCAAACAACCGCCCTGGGTAGCGAAGACGCGTGTTTGGGGGCATTTTTTTGGTTGGCTGATTTCCAGAACTGCCCTAGACTACTGTTCTGCTTAGGTTTTTGCTCCAACTTATATATTTTTGTCTGTTTACTTTTCAACCTGACATATTTGGCAGGGAGAAAAAAAAAGCAGAGCAGTAACCGACGCTACACGTACTTACCGCGCAACACGGGTTTATTCTTCCAGGTCACCCCTGTCTTGTTCCTGTCCTGCGCACTTGTGTTTTGCACTCCTGCGAGGACTTGGATGTTCGGGAAAGATGCTGTTTGCAGAACTGGCGGACCTCAGTAGCCGGAGGCACACGAACGAGCAGCGTGCTGAGTGCCGGGGGAGCCGACAGCTTTACTAGGCCACCGGCTGACCCACCCACCCAGCCGGGAGCGCGGGGCGTCCGTGAAGGAGGTAAGCCAGGCAGACCCCAGCACGCCCCCGCGGGAGTTTCGTACTCCACAGGAGCACTTGGCTCTCCCTTACGGAAGAGGGGACATCGGAGGCAGTTCCTCACCCTCCACCGGCCCCGTTAACGCCTCTGTTGTTGCGTGCACTGGGGAGGGTGTGTTGGGTGTGCAGAAGGTGTCACCTGCCACGTGCTGAGCAGAACCACGGGGAAAAAGATGGTGCGGCCTCTGCTCTGGCTGTGTCCATCCCACATGCCAGTGAACAATAAGAACAGAGCACTGAAAAATAAAATCCATTGCTTCAAAAAGCCCTCAGGAGAGTATCTTCAGTGGTATCATATTTTTCCCCCCTCCTTCTTTCTGATCCTTCTTTTACTGTTGAAGTTGACATCTTTTCCTCTTGCTGAACCAGCATTTCCTGACAGTAAACCATTGTCAGAAATTTTCCATCCAGCTCTTGAGTGGATTTCAACACTCGGTGCTGGTGCACACTTATGAGAAGGGGTTAATGTCAATCTCAAAAAATTATCCGCAGGACGTGCGGAAGGGTACCACCAGCGAGGAGCAGCGGCTTCGCCTGGGGAAGCTCAGACGCTGTCCGGTTTCTTTGCCTCGAAACTGGGGTCGGCTCCTCTCCGCTCGGTTACAGCTGCAGCAGCGATCCTCCTTCACGTGCTGACCTGTCACTCGGAAAAAATCCCTCCGTGGGGAACGCTGCCTTTCGTGACACAGCACGTCATCCCCTTTTCAAACGCCCTGGGGACGTTTTGATGGTTTTAAGACCAAACGCCTGGGAGGAGAGCGCTGCTCTCCCAGTAAACCGCGGCGCAGACGGGCCTCAGGAGCTGAACACGCGAGGCGGGAGCTTGTGAGAGGAGACGGTAAAGATGCCGTGGCCGGCTTCCTGACCGCCGCCCCCAGTGCCCGATCGCCATCGCCTCGTCGCGGCAGCCCCGTGCATGGCGGTGGTGGGACAGCCCTCCGTGTCTGGGGGACTTCACCCAGCCAGGTCTCTCCAGGGAGAGACCGGGTAAGCACGC
>NW_010537543.1:0-309 GCF_000687285.1 Phaethon lepturus | reverse complement strand
CTCCTCCTGCGGGCAGACACGTGCCACCGCTCTGATCAGCTTAAGGGGCAAGAGCTTCACCAGCAGGTGAAGCTGGTTTGTGAGGGGGAAGGGGAATTCGCCGACCCAACCCGCTGTCCTGGGCCAGCAGCCCCGAGCAGGCCGGTGGGGAGGCAGCGGGACGCGACGGTCCCGGCAGCAGAGGATGCCTTTTCTGAAGGACGCAGCTGATTCATCGCCCCGCTCAAGTATCGCGGGCAGCTTCAGCTGCAGAGGCCTGACCCCTTTGGCAGCAGCCCACCGGCATCAGCTGCCTCCTGGAAAAGGGAA
>NW_010537542.1:0-2601 GCF_000687285.1 Phaethon lepturus | reverse complement strand
CAACCCAAACTATTCTATGATTCTATGGTTAACTTAGTATTTAAATGTTTTCCACCATTTGATTAGACATTTGAATTTTTTTGCTGTGCTTACCCAGGAAGTTTTTAGGCAATCCCTCAGCTGAAGCACAGTATATACTAGAATGGCCTTTGATAAAACTGTATTGACTCAACCTTTTAAAATAAAGCTTTCTAACTGATTTGGCATGAAAAATGTTTTTCTACGTGATAGCTAATAGTCTTCATCCACATTTCCTGTACGAAAGACAGACTTTTGGAGCAGTATCCTCATTTATTTCTGTGCATTTTTAATATGATTTCTTTTACCAGCCAGGACATAAAATAACTGTCATTGTCAGAAACAGTTTTTTTCTTGCTTTCCAAAGCACAGCATAATAGTTATGCACTTTCTGTCTCTTACCATCCAGTGTGAGCCTGACCCAATTACCAGTAGTTTTATTGCTGCCTTTGCTGGGTGCAGGCATGAGCTTTCTGTGCAGTACTGCACATATAGGTCATCGCTGCTGGGTTTCGGCTTTGCCCTCACTGAGAGGGCTCCTCATGCCACGCAGGAGGCGAATGCATGGTTGTGATGTGGGATGGGTGTTACACACCATGGGGATGCAGAGACAGGGTGGCCTCACCCATGACCCCAAACCTCAGCATTGTCATCCAAGCATTTTTTTTCCCGTAGCCATGCGCACAACTGCAACTGCAGCAGAGCCGCAGACCCTCCAGTGAAGGTCCTTACTGCAGAGTTGCTCTGCCAAAACCGCACAGCAGCTGGTGGTGGATTGCCAGTTGGCAATGATGCCGGAGGAGGCTGTGCCCTCACTGGACAGCCTGCACAGGTGGGCGATGCTCAGAGGATTCAGCAGTCAAGCAGTGTGGGGAGAGAAAAGTTGGAAGTATAAGGACAGGCAGAGAGGTATTCTAAGACTGAACAGTGAAAGAAGATGCAAAGAAAATGAGCAGAGGAAAGAGACCTGATTTCAGCTGAAGTCTCCATTAGCCAGTCTGCTGGAATGAGACTTTTCCTGAGCTGCTGCAATAGAGCATCAGGCTGTCTGGATTGAACATACTGGCCTGAGACTTTTCACATTTTCAGCTGACCTGGTGTCAGCTGGGATAGACTTAATTTTCTTCCAAATAGTGCTGTATAGTGCTGTGTTTTGGATTTGGGATGAAAAAATGTTGATAACATACTGTCGTTTTTAGTTGTTGCTAGGCAGTCAAGTACTGTTCAGCTTCCCATGCTCTGGCCTGCCAGCGAGAGGGCAGGGGGGTGCACGGGCAGCTGGGAGGGGACAGCCAGGACAGCTGACCCAGACTGGCCAAAGGAATATTCCATACCATACAACATCATGCTCAGTATATAAACTGGGGGAGTTGGCCAGGGAGCCACCACGGCTCGGGAACCAACTGGGCATCAGTCAGTGGGTGGTGAGCAATTGTGCTGTGCATCACTTGTTTTCTATTTTCTTTTATCATCATTATTTTTTTTTCTCCCTGTCCTATTAAACTGTCCTTATCTCAACCCATGAGTTCTACCCTTTTTTCCCTGATTCTCTCCCCCATCCCACTGGTGGGGGGAGGGTGTGCAAATGGCTGTGTGGTTGTTTTAGCTACCTGCCGAGTTAAACCACAACATGAACCAATGCATTAACAGTAATGGAATGACACAAGAAAGCTTGCAGTCTCACACTGAGTTTTGAAGTAAGAACAGCAGCAGGTTCAGCGATGACAGGAGCCTAATTTCTAAGTTTTGGGGGGGGACCCAGAATCATATCTGTGTGTGTATATATCAAAAGACACCAAATGTGGTAGTGATTCATTGAAATGTATTGGATAAATGATCTATGGAATTGCATCAGAGATCACCTTGTGTTCTTGTGTCATTATGATGATTACATACTAGTTTTACTAGAACTAAGATAAAATTGGAAGTCTAAACTATATTTTTATAAAGCATAAGTGCTTTACCCATTTTTATTAGATGTGTCCTCTAGCTTGCAGTATACTATAGAGGAGTCAGGAAAAAATAGAAAATATGCATTTTATACATAAACAAGATGTTCTGCCTACACTTGGGTATGTGCTATGTTAACATTCTTAATGTTTGACAACATATTTGCAGCTATAACTAAGGTTCTTCATGAGAATAGGAAAAGTTCCCATATAAATCAATGAATAAAATATATACTTCAGGGTTTATTTTATTTTATTTTTTGAGGCATACCAACGGCATGGAAAGAAGTAACACTCCAGCACCCCATGGCAAGCTTTCTGGCAGGCTTAGGCTATGACCCTGCAGGCATGTGCAAAGTCATTAACTTCTGAATTAAAATGTTGTGTGGCATCGTAGGCAGCAGAAAAAAGTTTAAGGGGTGCAGGATGGGAGAAGGAGAAAGCTGGGAATTAAAAAAAGAGAGAGAGTGTAGAGAGAAGACAGCAAAACGGGTTTATTTTATTTTATTTTTTGAGGCATACTTTAACTAGATGTGATAAGAAGCACATATGCAAGAGCATATTGAGACAGTACTTTACCATGAATATTTTAAGGAATGCAGGGAGTACTGGAATAGCCAAAATGGCATATATG
>NW_010537541.1:26915-34186 GCF_000687285.1 Phaethon lepturus | reverse complement strand
ATTCTGTGATTCTATGATCCCTCTTTGTGCTCCAAGGAACAAATTAGTTTATGTATGTCCTTCTGTTGCTTCCCGTTTTGTTCCTGTCATCCAAGGGTAACTCCAGAGCAGTGTGGATCACGCAGAAGCTTGTGAACAGGAGCAGGATGCTGAAGCGGAGTTGCAGCAGCCCCGCCTGAGACTGCACAATGCGGCTGTGAAATTGCCTCTATCGCTCTTTCTTTTAGTGTCTATCGGCTGCTGTTGAGCAAGCTTGATGTGGGATGGTTTTGAAGCTGGTTTAAACTTGAAAACACAGCTTTGTTGAAGCAGGTTTTTTTCTGTATTTTTTATTTAATCTTCCAAACAAATGTTTATAAATTGGCAAATGAGTTTGTCAAGTGGTGGGGGTTTTTTCAGCCTAGAAAATTAAGTTTGTGGAGGCTTTTTTAAAATGAAAACTGTTTTCTGGTTAGAAGTGAGATTTTTGTTTTAAAAAATAAGCTAATTGCTGGTGGTTTATTGCAGTGTTAAAATCCAAACAAAATGCTTTGACATTATTACAATGAAAAGATTGATAGACCTGTAATGATTGTGTTCCAGCTGTAAATTTTTTTAGATGTTGATTATTTTTTTCCCTCTAGCTAGGGGCAATAAACCTTTCAGAAGTACCATTTATTAACGGAAAATGATACTAATGAGATACTTTCTGCCCCTCTCTTTAGCTTTTCATCCCCACCTATATCTGGGCAAGCAGACGGTGTCCTCTTCGGAGGCAAGCGGGCAGGGGGTGCTGCAGCAGCAGTAATTTGGCATCTGTGGTAAGCAGTCACACAGTTCCTGGTAGCCTTTTCCCACTGGCGCGCTCCTTTCCCAGCCTTTCCAAGGATGGAGTTCCTGAGGGTAGTAACCCTTGGGAGAAGTCAGAGCTGTAGAGGTAGCACAGAGCAGTGCATGTCTCCCTTTCAAATCTTATCAAATGGCCTTGTGGTGAGTTGGTACTACCTCTATTCCCTCTGCTAAGCTTAGTTTGGTAGAGGTGCAGCTGTTTCAAAAAAGTCAAGTAGGAATAAAACCAATATATAAACCTCCTTTGCTATGTGAAAGTATTAGAGTGCCTTCCTTTCTTCTTAATTTGCTATTGATGTGGCATCTCTAAGTAGTTTATTGATGAAGTGCTCTATTTGCTTTTCACTGCCCTGTTTTGTTCTTGGCCTTATCCCCAGGGCCTGTGAAACCCTTTAGAAATTCCCACTGGTGCTTTGTAAATGAGAACAAAGCTAATCACCTCCTGGATCTCTCCTGCTGCTGAAAGAAACTAGCAGTCTGCTCAGTGAGTCTTTCTGCTCAACAATACCACATTTTCAAAGTCAGTCAGAATTTTCTCTCTGTGAAGTGAGTTACCTCAGGGCTCTTACAAGTGATGGAGAATTAAATAAAGGCCCTGACATAACCAAAACCAATTAAGGACAGTTCACAAGACTGTTTTATAACTGATGCAAAATAAGCATAGTTCAGTCTGTTAACCTACTTTTGCTTGCCACATCCCTTACCATTATCTTACAAGTGTCATCATTTGGGTTTTTTTACGAGGGAATGTTCTGCTGTTTTGTGATTTGAACACAGGAAACAGTAAAACTAAATGAACATCGTGGATAAGTAATAAAATTATCTGTGTTAATTTTGCATGCCATATGGCTGACACAGCTAAGGTAAATGATATCCCAAAAGAGAGAATGACAAGGAAGTTTCTTGAATCAAAGGTGTGAAAGATTATTTCCAATTAAAGGACAAGCAGACATCTTCCAATTCAGAAAATTGCATGTGGTTGTAGCTTTTGTTTATATCACTTTAAGAAGTGTAAAATACATAGGCTTGCTCTCTTAGGTGTTTAGAGGCTGTCAAAGCTGTAGTGAATACAGCACAAACAGGGTAATTTTATGTACAGTGTAAAACATGATTAAGTAAGTGAGGGGAAGTAAAACTTCTGCCTCAGTCCTTCGGTGTGAAAGGGAGATAGTACTTGTGTCCACTGTACTTAAACTATGTGAATGTTGAGCAGGGGGCTTTCTAGCTCAGTGTGTATGTGTAGTCCATACAGCTGGTATATGATAGATGAACGTCCTAGATGTTACAAATCCAGATGTTCTTATCTCTGGAACTCCTAGGCTTTGCTACTGCACAGCCAAACGCAAGCCTGTCATTCCTCACACTGTGAGCAGAGTGCTCCCCAAAGCTAGGGACTGTCACATAGTCACACTGTCACACAACTTGCCCATAGGGGTCTTGTGGATGACCATGTTTGATCATGGTCTGTGACTCCTTGACTAAATGTACATGGAGCATTGTGTGCCAGAACAGAGGAGGAATCATGCTTCTACAGTGGTCAGAGGGTGGACCATGAAGCAGGACCATGTGCTCAAATGTTTCTCTCTAAGAAAGCATGCTCCTCTGCTGCAGTCTTTGTCATAACCTGCCCTTACATGGTACAGCTCATCAGACATTCCCCTCTCTCCCCCTCTTCCCCATCACACAACCCAACGTGGTTATTTGAAAGGCCTATAAATAACAAAGGAGCAAGAGCCCCAATCCCTTCTGAAAATGGTCGCCTTGTCCCCTTCATTCCAGTCCCAACATTAAAATCATATCCATCCTAAAACTAACTCTCCTTGCTGGAGCTCTATGGATCTCCCATATTTTCCCCAATATACTCCTACATTCCTGTGCCCTGTTAGCCAGTGCATTAAATAATGCATGGCAATGGCAGCTTCACACACTGTGCCTTCCTCTCTAGTAGTCCACATCAGTGAGTCCAACAAATTTGCAGCATGACTCAGTCCCATAATTGTTCTGAAAACCACACAACCAGAGACACCCTCGTCTCTTCCTTTGATTCACTAAAACGGTTCTCAGATTTATTATGTTTTCTTGTCTCCTTGATGTACAGCTTAAGGGCAGTGGGCAGCCGATAAAAGATTCTCAGCGCCTTGGGAAGGGTGGATTGTCACTGATGAGATCCCGCTGTGATGTATGATCATCAAATCACACTGGAGGTGGCATGTGTTCCTTTTGTCAAGCTCCATCAGCTGATAAAGTATGAGGTCAGAAACAGCAAGAGCTTTGTCACACGCAGAGAGGCTGATGAAGAACAACGTGCTGTGGCTGTGATTTGGAGCTAGAACTGCTTGTGGTTGCAAAGAACATCTGTTACAAGATGGTCATGGGGCACATGCATGGATTTGGTCCTACTGATGCCTGGCATGGAAGTCAAATCCAAGAGAGGGACTTTACAGCTACACTTAAATTGTCACTGTGTCTCCAAGATTACTGTACTTGAGGTTAACCAGATCAGAATGGTCACCTTAGCTCACCCGTGATGTGGTTCCTTGCTGGCTGTGATGGCACCCTGATGACACTTTTGCCTTGCACCCCCCATGTGTCTGATAGAAGCAGAAGCTAATGATCAATGGGCCTCTGACACTTTTTTTGTCACTTGAGTGTTTTTTTCTTTATGCAGCCATGCACATATTGGTGCAAGGTGTTACAGATGTGGAGCGCTGGACTCAACCTGGACCTAATCCTGCATGCTGTAGCTTGTTACCTGTCTACAGAGCACTTCTGATGGGCAGAATATTTATTCTGCTTGCTGCTTTGCCTGTGTAGTGCTTTCTTGTCTTCACTCCCACCACCAGCTCGTGGCTGCTCACAGAGCAGTGAGGCATTAAATATCAGACAGGCTAATGAGTACGTCAGGATCCATCCCAATATGTGCTCAGTGTGTACAGACCACTGCCTGGAGTCAGGCATTTCACCCAGCTTTTAATTGTCTTATGCTTTTAATTTTTAATGGCCTCTGCAGATGCTGATTTATTGCAATGTGCTGTAGCATGTGTTTGCTTATAGCTAAGCAATGATACCAGTGCAGTTCGAGGCTGACAAGTACGTTAGTGCTGTAGCAGACTGTGAAGTCTGAAAGTGCAGGCACCCTGTTCTGGAGAGCGTGTGGCTGCCCCACCTGCCGTGTGCTGCATTCCTCGGGCTCGAGGGGCAGGACTTCCATTACATGCCACAAAAGTTATTGTAGTTTCAGGAGATCAATTTTTAATGTCACTTCAAATAAAGTAGTATAGTATCTTTCCTCCTGAAGGACTAAATACATCACAGCAGCTGTCTGGCTGTCTACAGGTTTGGACTGCAACACTTCAGCAGCTCCGTGCCATCTGTGTAATGGTCACCAATCTGGCAAACATGAAGTAAGAATTACTCACAGGAGTTAAATTTGAAAGTTCTGGTGCTTGTTAAAGCACCACTGCTGGAAATAAATATATTTCCAGAACTTGTAGGGCGATCAGGCAGGAAGGAAGGACATAGGGGCAAGATTTGGTTTTGATCTTGTCAGCCATTAGGAGGGTGATTAAGGAGACTGAGCAGTCTCCGTAAGATGGAGATAGGTGTTCATATACAGGTCTCTGTACCTCTTGGATCTCAACTCTTTATTTTACAGTCTTGATTTATACACCAATTTTCAAGCAAGCAGTCATTTTAAATACAGGTAATTTTATGTCTACAGTGTCTGAAATAGTACTGTCTTTATATTGTGTATGGGCACATAGACTTCCCAAAGTGAGATCTTAATCTACAGCTGGTGTATTTAATAGCTACAATTAGGGAAATGGTTAAGAACGCTTGATTTTATCTCATTTATGCTTCTTTTCCTATTAAGGAAGATGTGCATTTGTGGTAGTGTTTTAATAAAATAGAATAAAATGATGATGGTAAGATCTGGAGACAATATTAAAAATTAAAAGGACACCTCGAGAATATAAAATACAGTAAGAATTAATTCCTTTTGTTTTCCCTTTTATTTACCTTGATGGCTTACATTTGTGGAAGTGTGGAAGGCTCATACAGTTGCCTGACTTTCTTTTAGAAGCAATAGGTGTTCAGCTCTAGTGATGGAAGGGCTGGAAATAAATGTATTTAGTAAATAAATTATCTAGTGGTGGAAGGGCTGGGGAGTTGCATGCTTAATAGTGAGAGCAATAAAAATGAAGTATTTGAGATGTGTTTGATTATCTGCTCTGTGTAAGTAACCTATCTGCAGTGGGTGAGCTGTGGAAAATGTTCAGGAAGCTACTGGAGACACATTAAGCCCTTGGATACTACGAGGGTGGAAGCTTACTGCCATTTCCAATGATACTACAATTTGGAGATGGCAGATCACAGCGTTGTTGATAATGCCAAGTAAGAGGCACAAGGAGCAAATTTAAGTGCTGAAGCCTTGATTAATCACATTGCTTAATTGTTAGCTTACCATCTGGTGTAGGGAGACTGCTTCAATCTGCTGCCTTCAAGACACACACATTGCCTTTTTGGATTTACCACTGGCTGAACTCTCTTTGAGATGGAGCTTGCCTGAGTGATGGCTTCCAAAAGGCGGTGTGGGATGGGACTGCACCAGGTTGGTCGCCCTGCGCATCCTCTGGCACAGTCACAGCAAGCTGTGCCTTCTCAAACAGCCCAGAGCTCTCCTGCCATGCTTCCAGATGTGCAAAGCATACTCGTCCTTTCCTGCCATGAAAATACCTGCCTGGTGGGTCTCCTTTTGTAGCAGATGTGCTGATTTGAAATATCTTCGTAAATAAAAATGACATCTTAGTGCTGAATTGGAGCCAGAGGAGAACCAGGCTCAATACAGTGTGGACGTGGCCAGGCTGTTGCAGAAGGAATTGGTCCTAGTGCGAGCAGAAGCCAATTTGCTCCACCTGGCCTCATGGCCAGCATTTGTCCCTGACCACTTTTTATTTAACAATGTGGATCTACCCAGGGAGTTGTTTCTCTTTGCCTCCAAGGCCACTACACACCCAGTAAGGGGACACTGGTCAGTGTTTCTAGGAGCACCAGACAGCTGGAAAGGGGAGTACATGCTTCTCCCAAAAAGGTGGTAGCGAGTGACTGGTCAGGGATGTGCACAACTGTGGGAGTGTGCAGCGTCCTACAAGTGGTCTCAGACTCTAAAATTTTGGCCTAAGCTGAAAGGACCAGTTAGTGTTACCATTCTCATAGACATGAACACCACTACCCTCCTCCTGAAGCTAGTTTTAGATCTCGTGAAAGAAGCAGCCAGCTTGTGCCTATCTTGCCGCTTGTTTTGTAGTCAAATCTATGTTGCATTCAACAAATGTATGCATGAAAGAAATATTTAGGCTGCGATGCTATGTGTACCAAAACTTAGGAAATGTCTGGTTTAAATTTCCACATGTAACTTGAACGGATCCCATCTGTGTGCTGGATGCAGTGAAGGGTCAGGACAAAAAGCATGATGGGACTGTGTAATTAAAAATCAATTTAATGCCTGCACGTAAGTGTGGCTGGATTCAGGTTTCACAAGCAACTCCAAATATGCCATTTCTGGCCATATTTCAGCATTTGGATATCAACTGCTTCTACCCCACATAGCAAGACTCTGATGCAGAGCTGATATAAAAGCTGCAATTTGTGAAGGCCAAAACCAAGCATTAATTATCTTGTGTGAGTGTAATAAGTCACCTTGTTATCATCTGCAGTCAGTGACCCCTCAGCCTTCAGTACTGTAACTCAGAGACTGTGATGGTCCTGATACCCTCATTCCTCTGTGTATGTCTGTGTGTTTTGGGTCTGGGATGTTTGAAAAGGACCGCTGTCTCGTGTGTTTGGCTCAAAAGATGATGATGAGGAGTACAATTCAGTGTCCTCTTTCCTGCCCTTGGAAGGCAAGGGCTTCATGTCCCTGCAATTTGTCTGAGGGATTGGGAGAGACATACACTACTGTTGGCGAGTTTATGAAGGAAGTTGATAGCCCTCATTTCTCAGCTGGGGAATTCCTGTCCTTGGCGAGGAAGAGGAAGGACGGGAAGTAAGTTTTAGTGCTGGATCTGGCGGCACTACTGTGGAGGGAGAACAAAAAAGAAGCCTAAGGCAAACTTTCTTTTTTTTTCCTGCCCAGGGATGGCACCCTCCGGCCATCACGGGGGCCTGTGTGATGGGATGTGTGATTTGGTGTGATGGGAT
Source organism: Phaethon lepturus (assembly GCF_000687285.1). Lineage (NCBI taxonomy): Eukaryota > Metazoa > Chordata > Aves > Phaethontiformes > Phaethontidae > Phaethon > Phaethon lepturus. The sequence continues at coordinate 27,157 of NW_010537541.1, read as the reverse complement.
GGTGACATGAAGCACAGTCCTCCACCGTCTCCCAGCTGCAGCTGCTCTGGCAGCTCAGCAGTGTCTCCAGGCAGTATCTGCTGCGGCTCTGCCAACAGATTCAGCCCATCCTCAGCGTGCTGATAGACGAGCTTGGGTGGTTCGTGAGCAGAGGCAGGTTGGAGGCTGATGCTTTGGCTGGGACACGTTTGCTTTGGCCAACTCTGCTACAAAAGCAACTGCAGAGAGCAGAGGTGCTTGTG
>NW_010537541.1:22756-26884 GCF_000687285.1 Phaethon lepturus | reverse complement strand
ATTCAGAATGAGCCCTGGCTTGAACCATCAGTGTGTGCCTCACAGCTCCCTCAGATGCTTCAGTTGTGCTGGAGCGTTGCCAACATGCTTTCCAGCCTAATGAAACTGAGAAAAGTGAAAGAACAGAGCTTTACCATTAAAAGTCTCAATCAAACCAGAGTGGAATTTCCCTGGACAAAGATACTTCTTTACCCCAAGGGCATTCCCTGTGTAGAGTATCAAATACCTGCTTCCAAAAAATGGAGCAGGGTCTCGAGAATCCTTTGTAAAGGCAAGGGTTAAGTACCATTAATGTAGGATAGACCGGCATCCCGGGTAAGAGATATTAATTCACTTTTAGAAAGGAAAAGAAGGAAAGGAGAGGAATGTCCTTGTTCTGCTCAAACATTTCTTCATGGACAAGATTTAAAGCCTTTGGCTGTGTGAGTATGTTGCTCAGTAACCTGGATATCTGTTAGCGCAGTGCCCAGTGTAAAAATGCTTGGATATTATTCTATAGAGCACATTCCCACTCTGATTAAACCTAACACAAAACTGAACGCATTTCAAATTTATACTATGGCGACAGTGAAGATGAACAAAGTTATTTTCTTCATTGTTGGGCCTGTGAAGTCACAAGTAATGCAGCTGTGTTAGAGGATGGGTAGCTTAGGAAACCAGGCCTGCATTTGCTCAGAGTGAGTATCTGCTGTTGCAAAGAATTTCCCTTTACTCTCTAAGGATGATATCAATTGCTACTAGTCCAAATTAACTGTTTCAGTGATAACATCTTTTAGAAACCTAGGCTGGAGCAGAAGAGGGGAAAGATAAAATGAGCGAGGTTTTCACCTTTGCTCTGCTCCTTCTATAATGAATAAAAACAATAAAAGCAGTGAAGAAGAATCCATAAAAGCCCCAAACGCAGCTGGAAGAGATGTTGCCTCATGCAGAAGACAGCCATCAGTCTGCCTTCTATAGGTGCTTTCAGAAGCACCGGCCCTGGTGTTTTGAGAAGATGATGCTGGAGACAGAAGGGCCCAGAGCGAGGGCACAGCCGCAGTGCAGAGCCGCGTGGCTGCCCCGGCAAAGCTCTGGTGCCTGGCGAGCAGTGGCTGCGGGGCGTGTGCCACAGCTTAGCCAACGGCCCCAAAGCGGCCTAAGTTATGCGGAACAGCTCAGGCTCAGGGACATGCCAAGGTAACTTAAGACCACTTTAGCCCTATTCCAGGAGTTGCAAGTTTTCAGTAAAAATCTGATTGAATGCCATAACGTCTCTGAGAAAGATGTCTTTTTTCCTTTAGAGACTCTCCATCCCTCCCCTTGCAAGCTAAGGCACTGAATTTACTTGAATCCTTAACTAAGCCTTCCCCCAAAAAAGCACCTGCTGACCTGAGAATCTCGCCAACAGTGTTTCTGTCTCAGACTTTATTTTTCCTAAAAGGTTATAGATAAAGTTCTCTGTTTGGGAACTTAAGAGCTCTGATCCTGGGTACGAGGCAGGTTTAACAGCAGCAGCCGAACTGGTGACCGCCCCTGGCTGCGCAGGAGAACTGCTCCTAGGAGAGGCCCTGGCCGCCATCGCTCTGCTGCTGGCCAGTTAACCCACAACCCAGCCTAGCAGCATAAATCGAAACCACCAGCCAGGATGCTTGCCTTCTGTTTCCCAGGGAGGAATTTTGAGCTGGCTTTTTTGTCCATGCTGGGGATTATTCACCGGTATTTTAAATTGTGAACTTCGTATCACCGTTTTATGCTGCAGAATAGCATGTTCTTCACCAATCTGATAAGAATCGTTCAGCATCTTTGTGTATAAATCTGTTAGGTCATGCCTGCACTTTCCAGCTATTGTTTGAGGAGTCCCTTTCCGGTATTTAAAAAGGGAAATATCTTCTTTAATATCGTCTTCCAGCTTTGAAGCTGTGCTGAACAACAAAGACAGACAAACATTTAATTCTCCTCTAATCCTTTAAATATCCTTACAAGCACATGGCGTTCACACACTGTTAAGCCCATCTCCTGTAGCAGCTGTATGTCTCCTTCTAACTCTGCCTTTATAGCCTGCAGCTCCAACGGGGTGGAACAGGAGCCCGCGATACTTCATCCCGTGGTGGCTGTCTTTCTGGGTGGTATGCAGAGGGATGTTTTTCCATAATAAAGTGATCATCTGGATTGAATTGCAGATATCTAATCCTCACACAAGCTACTCCTGTTTGGTTTTGTGAAGCGAACAAAGGCAGCAACTTACACATGCTTCAGCCTGGGTTCAGGTATCTCTGAGACCCTCTGATCATTCCAGCGATTAGCCAGCCAGCCTGCCGTGGTAACTTTAATACAAAAGGGCAAGCACAGAATAAAAACCTTTTTCTTCAGGAAAGGGGCTCAAATGGAAGACTTCCTTAACTTCAACCCCCAGGAAAAAGCCTGAAGCAGCAGGCAGGACAGTTGGGACAAACCCAACTCTCTCAGGCCTCCTGCTGTGTTTTTATGGCATGGGAGTGGAGAGTGATTCGAGTAGCTGCATGACGGGATGGCGGGGGGTGATGTTCATGTGGATTGGTGAGTATTCATTCACTTAAGCCCGGCAAAAGGGGCTTTGCTGATTTTTTTCCTTTTCTTCCTCAATGTGAAAACTTCCTGCTTGTTTTCCACAGTTTTTCTGTCTTTCTGTGAGGACTCACAAAGACATTTAGTCCATTCCACTGGCTGAAGCCAGGTAGACAATACCAGTATCATTTCTGACAGGTGCCTAACCAGATCTTGAGGACCTTCAGACCCCAAACCCTCCTCAGACAGTCCAGCCTCGTATTACCTTTCCTGTTAAAAACTTCCACCTGGTAGCTATCCTGAACCCGTTATTTTTTGGCCTCTATAAATCAATGTGGAAATACATAATCTTTTCCCCTGGCAGCAATGATTTATCTATTCAAAGACTCCTTGTTCTATCCCACTCAAACCTCCTCTTCTTTAGGCTAAAGAATCTCAGTTCTTTTATACATATATATATTCTAGACTTCTGATAATTTACATTGCTTATTTCTGCCCAGAGCACATCATGTTACCAAAATGCTCCTATTCTGCAAGCAACTGTGGGGGTCAAATCTGAGCACCACACATCACCATTTTGATCAACATGGGCATGGAAGCCAGACGTTGGGCTCCTTTTCGAAAACCTTGCCTTTGATCAAAGGCTGTAAAAGCCTGGTGCAAGCATTCTCTGATGAAAGCTTGGATCAATTAATATAGACTATCATTTCTGGAGCTAATCTGCCAGACAAAGGAACAGCTACACTGTGTTGGGGTGTTGGTGGCCATCGGGAGATTTTTCTTTATTGCACGCTCTTGCTTGCTGAAAGCTAAAACGGATCTAACAGCAGGAGGCTTTGGAGACACAGCAAAGTGTATGAAAAGGACAGTATTATTATTTTTTTTTTAAAGCAAAATCAAATAGAAAACCAAAACCATAGAATCATGGAATAGTTTGGATTGGAAGAGACCTTTCAAGGTCATCTAGTCCAACCCCCCTGCAATGACCAGGGACATATTCAACTAGATCAGGTTGCTCAGAGCCCCGTCCAACCTGACCTGGAATGTTTCCAGGGATGGGGCATCTACCACCTCTGGGCAACCTGGGCCAGCCTTTTACCACCCTCATTGTCAAAAATTTTTTCCTTAGATCTACTTGAAATCTACCCTCTTTAAGTTTAAAACTGTTACGTCTTGTCCTATCGTTACAGGCCCTGCTAAAAAGTCTGTCCCCATCTTTCTTATCAGCCCCCTTGAAGTACTGGAAGGCTGCAAGAAGGTCTCTCCAGAGCCTCCTCTTCTCCAGGCTGAACAACCCCAACTCTCTCAGCCTGTCCTCACAGCAGAGCTGTTCCAGCCCTCCGAGCATTTTTGTGGCCTCCTCTGGACCCGCTCCAACAGGTCCATGTCTTTCCTGTGCTGAGGGCTCCAGAGCTGGACGCAGCACTGCAGGTGGGGTCTCACCAGAGCAAAGTAGAGGGGCAGAATCCCCTCCCTCGACCTGCTGGCCACGCTGCTTTGGATGCAGCCCAGGAGGCGGTTGGCATTCTGGGCTGTGAGTGCACATTGCCGGCTCATGTCCACCTTTTCATCCACCAGGACCCCCAAGTCCTTCTGGGCAGGGCT
>NW_010537541.1:20040-22643 GCF_000687285.1 Phaethon lepturus | reverse complement strand
CAGGTGCAGGACCCTGCCCTTGGCCTTGTTGAACCTCATGAGGTTCACATGGGCCTATTCCTTGAGCTTGTCCAGGTCCCTCTGGATGGCATCCCCTCCCTCAGGTGTGTCAACTGCACCACTCAGCTTGGTGTCATCTGCAAACTTGCTGAGGGTGCACTTGATCCCTCTGTGTCATTGGTGAAGATCTTAAACAGTACTGGTGCCAAGACAGACCCCTGAGGAACACCACTCATCACCGATCTCCATCTGGACATTGAGACATTGACCACTACCGCCTGGCTGCCACCATTCAACCAATTCCTCATCCTCCCAACAGCGGCTACTACTGAGGCTTAAAAAATCCAATATAACAAAAAGGATTTTCTGAGGTTTTTGCTGCTGCACTTAAGTCACTTTACAATGTTGAGAAAGTAATGAAATGTTCTCCAGGATGTTTTTTTTTTTCCCCCTGTGTTTTAATTATTTACTGCTTTAAAGGCACTATCATGTTGGCATTCGAAAGCTTCTCTATGTAACCCTCTAAAGCACTCCAGACATTTTCTATGAGAAGGTTTTAAAGTCCCCAGTATAAACAGATGGTCTGTTGATATTTGTGTGTAAGAAGCTAGCAGATTAGGTTGTAAAACAGACTAAACTAAGTCTTCAGAGTTGGAGGGAAAGTTAATGAATAAGATTAGCATGCGGTGGCTTTACTATAGTAAGATCCACACAATTAATCAAGAATGTTGTAGCTCATTATAATATAAAGATGCAATGTAAATATGGGGAAACACCTTTGATTAGTGGATTCGTTTCTTAAATGAAGGGAAAGATTGGCTTTGAGGGAGTGTTATGCATGAAATCCTGATTTTAGCTGTGCTAATGCACTTAAGTTGCTGCTCACATGTGAATGGGGATACGTAGCCCTTGCAGCTTTGATCAACTTTTTGGGAACACACATGTTGTTCCTGTCTCTGCTGTAGACATCCTATGAGCTTGGTTATCCAAGAGACCAAGGCTAACATGTTCACACTAAGGAAGGCACAGGAGAGAGTACAACAGGTTTCTTTACACCAGTTTTAGTTTGGTGTAGAGTTCAGTTACTCATAGATTTACTAAAAATAACACTACGCCAGCTAGAAGTCTTGCTGAAGGACAAGTAACATGGAAAAAAAGCAGGATCCTCAAGAGGAGAAGGATCTCAAAAAAAGAATAAACCATCATTGGCAAAGTTGTTGTGTAGATTCACAAAGGGTTATTCTGGCCAATGCATATCTTCTTAGACATTCCTCAGTATTTACCTTAAAGACACTGGTAAGTTTGATGAATGAAATAATATGGTATATGTATTCTGACACGTTTCTCTTTTTAAAAACTATGCTTTTGGAAAATTTATCAAATTCCTTCTAAAATAAATTTGAAGAGACACAGCCAACTTGCTGAGTGCCCAGATACGCCTTTCCTAGAGAAAGTTAGATGTCTTTCACTGATGGAAATTGCATGCATATATGAATTCCACTTGTATATTAACCTGACTGGCATGTATGCCTGGTCATTCATGAGATCAGTTTATAGAACTAACCTTATGGACCACTTCTAGAAGAAGGAGATTTCCAAATCAGATCCTCAAATAATAACACAATAATTTGTAATAAGGATTTCTCAGTTAGCTCTTCAGGCACTACTTAATTTTTTTTAAATTTTTTTAGGCATATAGAGTTGAACTTCCCTGTTGTATGTAGAGAACAGGTCAGCACAACAGGCAATGTGAACACATTCCCTGGTTTTCTTTTCACCATGTCACTCCAATGGAACAGTGTCAAGGGCAAACTCTGCCCTTATATGATGTTCATTGACCTCCACAATGACCAGGAATCTTTCTTTTCATGTCAAACCAATATTCATAGCAACATAGAACAGTTTGATTTGGAAGGGGTTGCCATGAGCAGAGACATCTTCAACTCAATCAGGTTGCTCAGAGCCCCATCCAACCTGACCTGGAATGTTTCCAGGGATGGGGCATCTACCACCTCTCTGGGCAACCTGGGCCAGTGGTTCACCAGCATCAGTGTAAAAAATTTATTCCTTATATCTAGCCTAAATCTACCCTCTTTTAGTTTAAAACTGTTACCCCTCAATCTGTTGCAACAGGCCCTACTAAAAAGTCTGTCCCCATCTTTGTTACCAGCCCCCTTTAAGTACTGGAAGTCTGCAAGAAGGTCTCTCTGGGAGCCTTCTCATCTCCAGGCTGAATTTGCCATCAGACCTGTTAACTTGAACTTGAGCTGCATAGATGCACCTACACTCAGCGTTTCACCCAAACGCTTAACAGCACTGCAGAATTTTCCCGATGCTGGGAATATCCTGATGCATGAAGGATAAAACAGAGCAACTGTGTCCTGGAGAACAAGGCAGACGGGTCAGCCAGAGTGAAAACATCGCGGGCAGCCCTCCACAAAACGTCGATAAGAGCATCTTTGTTGTCTCAAGCCGTGCACAGGAATGCACGACACGTCTGGGGAGAGCGAGCTGCGCAGGCAGCGGGGCTTTAACCGTGCTGCTCGGGGAGACGCGGGCTGGCTCTGCCCTTGCACGTCCTGAGGACGACTGAGCGGCTCCCC
>NW_010537541.1:11453-20009 GCF_000687285.1 Phaethon lepturus | reverse complement strand
CACGCAACAGCAACACAAGCCGCAGCACGCGTTCGCCGGCAACTGCAGTCGCTTGCTGGGTGCTTGCTCTTCAGCACAGAAGAGGCTGAATCATTACAGAAAAAAAGAGTTGTTTAAGCTTCAACTCTTTTATAGGAGTCTCTTATCACGAAAATGCAAGATTGGCTAATGCTAGTTTGTGGTTGGGTTTCTTTTTCTTTTTTAAAGCCTAGATTTTTAAGTCCTAAACAGGCTGCTTTTTATCAGCTTGCCTGACCTGTTCCGTAGCATACGCATTGGGATTTCAGCCTGCAAGTCCTCCAGTAAGACAGTAACTTGTGGCTGAGCTAGTTTGTAACAATTTTGTGAACTAGAAGAAAAAAATGAAATAAATTTTATATTTTATTTAAATGGATACTTGGGATATGATTTAGAACCCTACCAAAGGGGCTCTGTCAAAGTGGTCTGCATGGCCCTGAATGCCTCATTTAAAAATTACGGTGGTGCAAGCTTTTATCATGGTCTAAGCTGTTAGGGAGGGTCCTCTCCATGTCATTCCTTGTTCCTGCGGCTGCTGGACCACTGTGCTGCCGTCGAAGGGAGCTGTGCCGCCCGTCCCAAAGCTGGTAGCGCTTCCTACCAGTGATTTGGATGCGGTGGGGAAGGTCAGCCCGCGCCGGCGTCTGGGGCAGTTCCTGCTGTGCTGTGTCTGGCCAGCGGGGAAAATATTCACAGCCACCGGTGTCTCCCATCCCCTCCACGTGGTCTCGCTGGCTGCATCTCCCTGGGCACAGGAGACGGGTCTGGGGACATTTTCTAGCACAGAGGCCACGTGGCGCAGGGTGACTCACGTCCATGCTATGATACCCTCTTATCCTGCATCCAAAGCAGGACCAATGGCTCTGGGTCGTGGGACCTGTTTGGGAAGACGGTCATTGCACCCAAGCACTACCAGGGACCCTCACAGCCTGGTGGCACGGACAGCCGCGCTCCAGCGCCCGGGAGGGGTCCCTGGCTGTTTTTCAGCTCACTGATGTAGATGTAGCTTCTTCAGCCGGGCAGCAGCCCTGCCTGGGGCTCCCCCATCCCACCTGCTCTGTCTTCTGCCTTTACAGCCGGGATTCGGGGCCGGAGTTTCTTGACCTACTTCAGCCATGCTCTCGGATGAGTGGGACTGTGCCCTAGTTTCCACCCTCGAGCGCGAGGGGAGTGCCGTCTGCCGCCTGCTCGGGAGACGCTGAGGCACCTCCTGGGCTCCGCACCCCCAGCCGGGACGGGGAGCGGGGGGGCACAGGGCACGTGCCAGCATCCCGCCCCTGCCCCTCCCTGTGCAGCCCCCGGGTGCCAGGGAAGGACACAGGAGCCATTTGCAGGTGGGAGTCAGATATAACAGAGGGACGGAGCAGCGCTGGCAAAAAAACCGGGAGGGCAGCAGCCAGGGGAGCTGGGGCTGCGGGGGGCAGGTGTCTTACCCCGTGGGGGTGAGGGGAGGGGGACTAAAAGGGTGGATGCGCTTCATGGCGGTCCCTGGGCATCACCAACCGCAGTGAAGCCGTTAAGGTGTGGGGAGCCCTTTTTTGTTTGCTACATCTGAAAACAGCACCGCGCAGCCCTCGGGCACGGGCAGCGCTGTGCTGGCTTTCGTCCCTTCGAAGCGTCCCCTCTGCCACCCCTCGCCACGCAGTTCCTGAGCCTCCCGCTTGGAGAGGGAGCCGGCTAACGAGGAAAGCCTCTCAAGGAACGGGACATCCCTTCCTCGGGGCTGGGCTGCAAAAATATCCTGGCAGGGATGAACCCTTGTGTGAAACAATCCGCACCTGAACGTCAGCGGGTACGTGCTGGAGTTTCTTTAGGCTAAAACGAGGCGTAACGCGAGGCAGGCAGGGAGGGAAGGAGGAGCATCCCGTTGCCTGATTTCTGGCATCTCATTAGGGGTCTCTGCTAGTGGCACCATCCAGGGCAGGGACCCTGGGGACCTGGCCACGCCTCTGGGGGTTCCTGGCTCTGGAGGTACCCCCCTCTCTGCTCTAACTTCAGCAGGGCCCAGAGCAAATCGCTGTGCTGCAAGACTACACCAACCCATGCACCAGGAGCTAAAATACCATGTGTTATTTGTTAACCCTTCCTGGTAATGAAACCATGTCTTCAGTCAGTAGGAAAACATCGCGGCCCTCTTGCAAAGAGGCAGACTGCGCTCCCAGAAGCTGCCATATGCACATTTTTCTCACCCCCTCCTAAAATATCCCTGTAATTTTAATTTACTCAGACGAACGAGCAGTTGACTAAACAGACATCCATTATGAAATTCATGTTAGGAAAAGAGACACTTGGGATAATTTTGATTGATTTACTTGGCAGAGTTTTGATAGCTACTGAAAAACATACTATTCATGTTTAGGTGAAAAATAAATGGAGTCAAACAAGTGTCACTGCATAGTACTAGGAGGTATATACAGCCACATGTAAAAATGCATAAACACAAACATTTCTGTACAGCAACTCTTCCTTTCAGTCTGTATAGAGAAACACTGGTTTATAATATGGGGAAAATATAAAGCAGACATACATGCAACAAGGACATGACAGTTACATAGGTCCCACCTGCCTCCCAAGAGTTACAATAATAATAACAACAATAACAATAATAATAATAATAATAAAAGCATTTTTCAGGGAAAAAATTTGAAACCTGGAATGTTTTCATGTTGAGGTTTCCAGAGAGCTTCAGATGTCAAACATATCTGAAGGTGATTTAAAGGCTTGATTCAAAGCCCTGTGAAGGCAATGGAAAGACTCCATTGGTTTCAGTGAGCTTGGGGTCAGACCCAGCTATTTAACCACGATCCCGTTCTCCCCTCCCCCAAAATCCAAAGTTGAAGTCTGCAGATAAAAATAAACAATCGTATCATACAAAACTTTGTATATAGAATACAAAAGGTAACCGTTGACTTTTTGTATAAAATACAACTTTTTGATAGTATATTTATTTCACATATGTATAAATATAACCCAAATAATATGATTTTTATTATTCCTACCAAAATATTATTACTTTTTGTTTTTGTTTTTTTTTACAAAAGTTTACAAAACAAATAATTCTTTATATTTACAACCCAATACTGCGAAGAGTGCCCGGTCAATGATGAAAAATAGACTATAAGGGTAGTACACTTAGCCACTGCAAAGAAAGAGAAAAAAGACACTAGCTCCGTTCAGATACAAGTGTTCTGAAGAAATGGTATTGGATTCAAGTTTTGGTTGCAAGAGTCTTTCACAAGCTCACATTTCAAATGCATCAGGCATGTCTTTACAGGACTGCAAATGGCCTCTACCTTTGTTGAATTTACTTAAGACAGGATGAAATTTTGATCCTGGAGGTGGCACTTACAGCCCAGCATCTTCTCCACTCCAAGCTGAGGCCAACAGGACAAAGCTCAGCATTGAATCCACCACTGGATGATATCTTGAAGTCTTGGGACCAGCTCCTCAGCCGAACAATTTTTTGATATCATTTGAGGATCTGGAAAATAATCTGGTCTTAATACAGAAACCAGTGGTGGCTTTTTCAGTGGCATGTGAGGGTAGTCGAAGTCACCAGACTTCCGTGCCCATTGCTCTTGATGATACTAACTCAGCCTTGGTCTTAGTGGCCTTATAGTCATCTGTTCCTACCAGAGCTTCAGCCGTCACTGCTGACGTGCTCGTGGACGGGGTGTGTGCCTGTGTGTGAGCCAGGTGAGCTGATCGTCCTTCCACTCAAACTCACGTAGCTACAATTTCAGTCTAGTTTTACCCAATCTCTAGGCGACTCATTTGTTAGACCACGTCTGTATCTACCCAAACTTAGGTGGGGGCATCAGTGACCTGGTCTGAAAAGCTCATTGAAGACTTAGAAAAATTTATACTGGCATATCAAAGGGACCACATGCACCCTAGTCAAAACTGGGGGGAAGCGGAAACTTTCTGGGCAGCTGAGCCACACAATGCAGAGGTGTGCAACAATCAGTAGCTGGGGCAGAAGAAGCGACTCTTCAGCAGGCTTTCTCATCCCTCTCATGAAAAACATGTCTGGGAATGAACGGCATCATGGACCAGGCCATCTAAACTGGCATATCTAGCTACATGCCCATGTTAACACCTTTCCTGGAGGTGCTGGTGCTCGTTTGTGTGACAGTGTTTCTTGAAACATCATGAAAAATTGTGCCCACATGAAATGACAGGGGGAAATGACTGGAAAAGCCTTATTAAAACCTCTCTTGAGAAATAGGTCAGATAAGTGGAGAGGCTATTGTCAAGTAGTCTACTCATCCCACTGCTGCTAACAAGGATGAATAAAGCACTTGCACGGGGCAGAGCAATGCCTCTTGGCACTGAGGCATGTGAACGTAGGCATTGTATTCCTTTGCCACATTTAGTTTTAGCTAATTCAGAGGAGGCTGTGAAACACGTCACAGCACATCATTTTAAAGAACAGCGTTTTCATTTGAATTGCAAGATCTGTTCCCATCTATAAATCCCTCCTGTCTGACTCTCTTTGGGTCTGCATTATAGTGACATAGCACCTCCTTCTGATGCCCTTACTGACCAAGTCTATATGAGAAAATTCAACATGGTCGAGACTATTCCCTGGCACCGAGGTCAAGTGGTGTGGAACAACCTGTATCCTTACTGCTCTGCTCTGTTGGCCTCCAAGGCAAGGTGGCTGCAAACTGTCTATGGGAATGGTCCTTGCCCCAGGTTAACTCCCTAGTGATGCACAGAAATTGGTCAGGGCAGTGTTAGCTGGGCTATCCCCAAACCCAGAACAGATGATTTGAGTCCAGAATTATTCCACAAAATCTGTTTCATTTACAAGCACAGATGTGGCTGAGTGGAGCCTCCTACTGTGAGTAACCCAGGTGGTTACAACTGATCTGCATGCTAGTTTCAGGGGCAGCACTCTTGTACTCTGCCTGATGGAGGCGGTGGGGACCTGGGCCATCACCAGATCTCTTTTAACTCCCCCCACATGGCAAAGGAAAGCTATGGGAAAGCAGGATGGAGCCAAAATGCTCTGCAATTAAAATGGTAGCCTCTCCTCAGATAGAGACCCTAGCATTTCTGCTGGGGTAAACCCGTTTGATAGAAGAGGACTGGGTTGAACTACCTGGCACTCACTGTCAGTTAAGATGAAAATGGGGATAGTGGCTTAGCTGAGCCACTTCATGCATTTGCCCTCCTCTAAGCTGGATTGGGAAAGTAGTCAGTGATGGTCATACTGTGAGCACCCTTCCCGTTTAAGTTGTCCATTAAGTCACTGGAGTCCCTGGGGTAGGGCAAGGTGGCAAGTGAGGATCCTGAGCTTTGGTGTAGTTCATCTCATGTTTCCCTCAATGCCCAAAGGGACTGTGCTGCTGGCAGGACAGTAGCGTCCTCTGATACTTGCTGCAAGCACTGATGGAAGGGAGAAAGCGAACACTAGAGCACACTGAGTAATGCACTGGATGATCTGTTTCCTTCTTCCCTTGGACGAGACCACTGACCCTTTTGCGTGCTACAAAACATAGAGGGTTTAAATCAAAATCAAGGGGAAAGCAAATGTGAGTTTGTTCTGTGTAGACATAAACAGGTTTTGTAATGCAATGAGATTTACACAGGGCTTGATGCTGCCAGGGCTGAGTAGTCCCACGGAAATTAAGGGCTGAGAACACGGTGACTGAAGAACTCTGGACCGCTTGGGCTCTTACTTGCACTCAGAGAAATGATGTTCCACAACCCATACCACTGTCTGGTGCTTGCATGTGTGGGAAGCTAAACATGTTTTTCCATGCAGCCCCCACGAGAAGACCTGATGGGTTTGTAATGCGCTGGGCACTGGTGTGGGGAACAGACCCTTCACGTGTTCTCACTTCTTTGTGGCAGGCGTGAATATCACTTACGTTATCGTTTCATTGGGGGAGACTTCAATTTTGTTCCTAGAGCAACTCTTCCAACAGGGCAGTTGCCCTACATGGTATTTTAAAGGACAGCCCAGTTACTGGAGTGTAAATTAATAAAGCAGGTTGTTGGCATCTAAAGAGAAAGCTAATGTCTTTACTCCCTCTTCATCTGGTTCACCCGTGGTACTGTCACTTACGAGTGGTTCCCCAAAATTTCATCGAGGTTGATGTCTTTCATCCAGTCATCATTACCAGGTTCGGTTTTCAGTAAAGAATCTATAAAGTCTGAGTCACTGTTGAGTGCAGGTCCTATACTGTCACCTTGCTGGTTCAGAAAGTCAAATGCTAGGTCATTACCATGGTCACTTCCTTGGTAAGCCCGAGAGTTTTGGTTGGTAGATGTGAAACTGGTTGATGGCAGAGATGACGGAGGTGTCATAGTTGTTCCTGGCTGATTCAAGGTAGGCACAGTCTGTCCTCTCAGCTGGTTAGGTCTTATGCTGAGACCTCGTAGTGAGCCAGCAGATTGTCCATTTAGAGTCTGGTGCATTTGGTTTGGAGGAGACCTCATTTGGACTCCCGCTGTTAACTGATTAGGAGGTGCCAATGCACGCTGAGGAAAATGCTGGGTGCCTACGTTGCGTTGCAAAGACTGGTTAGAATATGGAGTGCCGGTGGGGAAACGGACCCCTGTGGGTTTCAGTGCATCCTGCTGCTTCACCGCAGCTTCTTGCGGAGCCCAGTTCTGGGCGGTGGCAGTAGCCGTGATCATCACATTGGCCGGCCTTTGCGCGGGGATACCTGTGGCTCCGTGGTTCAAGCTTGGCCTTACTTGCTGCGAGTTGACCACTGACCCCGTCCCAAAAGCTGCTACATTGTTCCCCTGTGTCATGGTTTGCTGTCGAGACATCATGGGGTTATTCTGACTGGGCAGGACTTGATTTTGGTTTCTGTGTGGCTGCATTTGGTTCATTCCTGTAGTCACGTTGTATGCGCTTGGTTGGTTGCAAGGAAGGTTTCCGTAGCAGCCCATACTCCGAGCAGCAGGAACAGAAGGCATTCGGGTCCCAGAGGGGGTGGACATGAGGCTAGAACTCTGGGGCATGATGCTATGAGCGGAAATTGGGTTGGATAAGGACATGTTGGAGCTCATACTCACAGCTGGTGAACCACCTGGAAAGGAGAAAACAGAAGTGTTAAAACAAACATGAGTGCATCAATGCATGGTATCATTCAAATACGGACAGGTTAGAAATGCAGTTTTCTAGCAGCAGAATTTGTTGAAGAAGATATTTTTCTCTTAAGAGGACTTGCGTGAACCCGCTTATGGCCTTAAAGATGCCTATCATCCAAAGGGTGGTTTGGTCTATATGAAGCCATTGGTGGTCTTTCCATCCCTTCAGAGGACACCAGATAAGCTAAAAATGGTGCTCATTGTAAGAGAAATACTGGAGCAGGGAAGAACCATTGGGCGGGAGAGAAGACTTTTCTGCCCTTTTTTTACAGAAGCATCAGTTATCTACCATTCATGGCGAATTCTGCCCAGTGAAGGATTTTCCTGTACCTGACGTCTACCAATGAATCACAAGAAGAGAGGTTTCCCTTCTCTTCAGACCCCAAACCTCGACAACAAGCTCACTTCTGTGGCATATTTGTGGCTATTTTGAAGGCACAATAAGTAATTTATGTAATGTAGGCTGATTGCAATGCAAGTCTCTGTATTAATCCCTGAGAGATTGCTTGAAGAAGACCAAATGTTTTCTAAACACACTCGGTGTAGATGGCTGTGTGAGACTCCTCCTCTGCACATATCAAGCAGCTCCACAGCTTAATTTCCTTCGCTACTGTTGTTTCCAGTGCAAGTCTTCCAAGAAGTGCTGCTAGAAGTCAGGTTCAAGGCAAGCAAAAGGAGATGTTTCTCCACACAACTTGTGGGTCAGCCGAGGAAATCTTTGCCACATTGGTGCTGTACAAGTTCAATGCTCGTACCACTTTGTGTGGCTCCCAAACTGTGGGAAAAGCTGTCGAATGGGCTTGTCAAGGTACCACCACATTCTGGGAATACTCTGAGCCTCTCCCAAAAAAGGAACGGAGGAACATATAGCCCTGGAACTTTGCTATTGCCAAGGTAGCAACTAATAGCAATTGTTGGACATGGGACACTGCCTTGGTTTGATCCTTCGTACTGCGTGGTTTAACCCCGCTTGGTAACCAGGCATCACACAGCTTCTCGCTCACCCTTCCCCACCCCTGGTGGGATGGGGGAGAGAATTGGAAGGGCAAAAGAAATGAAATGAAATGAAATGAAATGAAATGAAATGAAATGAAATGAAATAAAATAGAAATAAAATAAAAACAAAACAACAACAACAAACACAACGACAATACTACTACTACTATTGTAATGAAAAGGGAAACAACAAAAAGGAAGAAAGAAACAAAACCCAGGAAAAAGAAGTGATGTTTTTGGTTGGCTCACCACCCACCAACCAAAGTCCAGCCAGTCCCTGAGCAGCGATCGCTGCCTTCCTGGCCTGTATCAGCAATAGTGTAATCAGCAGTAGCAGGAGTAGGGAAGTGATCGTGCCCCTGGACTCGGCACTGGTGAGGCCGCACCTCGAATCCTGTGTTCAGTTTTGGGCCCCTCACTACAAGAAGG
>NW_010537541.1:0-11078 GCF_000687285.1 Phaethon lepturus | reverse complement strand
TGGTGGTGTTGGGTTGATGGTTGGCCTTGATGATCTTAAAGGTCTTTTCCAACTTTAATGATTCTGTGATTTTGTGAACTCCCCCTAGTTTATATACTGAGCATGATGGTATATGGTATGGAATATCCCTTTGGCCAGTCTGGGTCAGCTGTCCTGGCTGTGTCCCCTCCCAGCTTCTTGTGCACCTCTCCGCTAGCGGAGCATGGGGAGCTGAAATGTCCTTGACTGAGTGTAAGCACTGCTCAGCAACAACTAAAACTTCAGTGTGTTATCACATTATCATCATGCTAAGTCCAAAACACAGCACTACACCAGCTACCAGGAGAAAAATTAACTCTATCCCAGCTGAAACCAGGACACATATGTACAACAAAACCATGCTGAATTTCACTAACTTTGTCTGACATCAAATCTTATTATATATTAGTCTGTGTGATTAATTTTATTAGTCGGTCCATCTTCAGTTCCTTCTTACTGAGCAGGTGCTTCAAGACTGTGACCATGCCTGCAGAATTCTCCAAATACATCAGTCTCAGCGTGTGGCATGTTTTCCAGTCTGCTAAGGTCTTTTAAAAACTTGACAGTTTTCAACATTTGGTTTCAAGGCTGTACATCACAGCTGGTCACAATAGTAGCTCTTGCACATCTCCAACATGGATGTAAAGTAAGCTCTTTTTTTCTTGTTCAGCATCATCTCAGACTGTGTATGTCCTTTTGGTTGCAATCACACAGCCGGCTTATAGCAATATCTGGAGACCTATCAGCCATTTCCTTATGTGCCACATTAATTTGTATCGCTCTGGTTTCCTAATCAAAATAGGCAGTACAAAGTCACATGCTTTAAAAGACATTACCCAAACAACTATTACCTTTATCAACCAAAGTTGTGGTTTCATTGAAAAAAATAGCATGCTAGTTTGAAAAGATTCTTTTACATCAGCCCATGTTGCCTAACATTAATTATATTCCCTTCCTGCATTCTTTATTATTCAGGCTGTATCAGCTCCCCAGTATTTTTGCTGAGCTCTGCATTAGGTCACTAGCACTGTAATTACCTACTTACTCTTTTAATTTTTGTCATGGCATTAGCAGTCTTCTTCAAGTTTCAAGACTAAATAAAAAGTGACATTAAGAATTTGGAGAACGTCTCAGCCAGCTCTTCTAAAACTCTTGAAGACAAATCATGCGCATACATATTTAAAAAGTCTATGTTTAGGAACAGCTGCTTGATATACTGTTCCTGGTGAAATTTCTCCATAATGATGTTCAGTTCCCTCAGACTGGAACTGAAGAAAAAATTATCATATATTTCTGCCTGTTCTGCATTATTTTTATACATATACTATTTCCATTTAGTAATGCATGCAAAGGATTCCTTTTTTCCTTAAGTACTTAAAAATAATCTCCTCCCAAATCGTGATTAACACTGAGTGTGACTACGCAACCAGAGTTGCTTGTTCCAAATCAATATAAACATAGGTATCTAAATTAAGAAGCCCACTTTATCCTGGAAGGCAGGCTTTTCCACAAACTGGCTCTAAGCAGGAGACCCTTGACTACAGAGAATCTAATTGTCCTAACAGTTACACCGTCCTGGCTTAAGCACCTAAATTCAGCCCCCGAGCTGGGCAGTCCCTGGGACAGGAGATGCTATGAGGAGTCCCCCTGGTTCTACCCCCACAGGGACAGCCAGCTTCTCCTCCATGTGCTCCCAGGGATCCACCGAACTGAGTTTAGCTCTGGAAACAAAGTCACTTCACTTGCCACTGGGATGAAGACCCTGCCAGCTGTTGAGCAGCCCCCAGGGCCACCATCGCACTGCCCTGCAAATGCCACGCTCTTTAAAGGGCACAAGTGGTTGGGACGCGGGTTGTACTTATTGTGCAAAAGACGAAGCTTCCTCTTTCTTTGTATTGCTATTTTGATCCTTTTATTTTTAACGCAAGTATTTTCCGTTCTGATTCCTTCCAGATGGGAAGAAATGTCTTCCCCAGCAGCGCTGCGTACAGCAGCCGGGCACCACAGGCTGCTGCCATTCGGGGAAACGCCTTCACTGCCCCATTCACCTGCTCTCGTCTTGGGAATTTCTTGCCGTGACATGGCATTATGGGGAAAAGCATAGAGGAATAAAATGCTTAACCATGTGTCTCCAAGCCCCTATGTTATTGTATTTAAGTTTTTGTCTCTTCTTCCCTGACCTGAGCAAAGTTATTCCCAGTAAGAGGGAACAGATTCCCTGCTGTTAATCCCTTATGCAAGAGTTTCCTAACGGCTCCATCTGGTAGCTTTGCTGCGAGCTCCCAGCACAGCCCTTTCTCCCAGGCTCGCCTGAAGAGCTGCTCTCCTCCCTGGGCTCACTCAGCAGGCACTTGAGATTTGAATGGACAAGTGCTGCCAATCCCACATGTTTCAAACCCAGGAGATGAGACTCCAAATACCATGAGATTGGCAAAGAGTCCATCAGATTAAGAACAAAAAGAAGAGACACATAACAATGGCGATCTACTTATTTTGGAGCCTTTCACAGATGTGGCTATAGTGATTTCCATTTTCTCTCTCGGGCTAGAAATGGATTGGTTTTAAGTAAAAGCCAAGAATCTCAGTTAATCATTTGATTCCAGGAATGAGCCTTTAAACAACACACCAAATCACAGGATTCCCCAGCAAACTGCCAGGGTTGCCAAAGCATTTCTTTTATGAGCGCAGGAGGTATCAAGCCAGCAAGCAGGGCTCTTTCAGCCCTGTGGCATTGCCCGCACCATGGGTTATTACGCTGGCATCAGTGATGCTTGTGCAAATTTACTAAAGATGATAAACACTCAGGCCAGTAGAAAAGCAGCAATTTCCAGACTGCAGCAAGCTTATCGCTGCCAGAACTTGTAACCATAACAAAGGAGAGCATGAGCAGCCCAGCTCAGCCCTTCCACGTGTAGCCGGGCTGTTGGTGCCATGACCAGCAGGTTGGGTAGAGGGCTGGCATGTGAGCAAGCTGCACTTGGGAAATGAAATGAAATGAATTTTTCTATTAAAAACATAATAGAAGCTGAAAAAGTTTTGCTGCAAAGAACAGGTAGTAAGGAAAGTAAGGGTTCAGATCTCTGGCTGAATCTGCAGAGCCAACAGTTGTGGAAAAATAAACTAACCAAAACATCTTTTTTTTCCTCAGAGTGTTGTAGACAAAGATATACCGGAAAGCCAAAGATCCTTTTTATACTTAAATGCACAGACACTTTGCAGTATAAAGCATATCCTTTGATCCCATCTGCTGCATTTCCACCACCTCCTCTTTCTCCCCAGTGCCTTTCCCTTACTCTGCCTTTGCTCTCAGAGCAGCCTCCAGCTCACCAGCAAGGTGAACAGCATGAAAAGCCAAACAGGCAGTCTTGTGCTCCAAAACTAGAATCTCCAAGGCCGTGAGAGCACAAGAGCAGAAACAAATGTGAAGTGCTGAAGTGCTGGGCATTTTCTGCCCCAGGCGGTTCTGGCTGAAAGCAGGGGCTTTCACCCTCCTGTTTGACTAAGCTGTTGAAATGCTGCTTGTAGAGCAGCACCGAGGCCATGACTGTGGCATATTAAACAGAACAAAAGTTGAAATGGTCACGCTGGTTGCCCATGATGGTGTCATAGGAGATACTTAAAAATCAGTATGAGGGTCCTCACGCTGTACATGAGCTGCCATTCAAACAGGTAGATGGTTCTCACATCAGTCTGAAGCAAGATGTACCATGTACATGAGAGAAGTACCTGGATAGAGTGAAGTTGCATAGTCAAGAGGACACCTTTGTATCAAGTACTTGGGCGCGCTGCCTCAGGCAGTGCTAATGGGAGGGCCATCTCCTTCCCTGTGCTGGAGACATGCAGCATCAGCCTGGATGAACAACCAGCTGGTTCTCCAGACCATGTATCAGCACTTCTCAGTGGTAGTGGGCAGTAAGTAAATAGCACAGGAGAGCAGCAGTCATCCCTCACTGCCTCTGCGGCGATATAAGTGGATACCCAGAAAATCAGACCCTTGTTATCAGTGCATGCATGGCTTTTCTGATGGTCTTCCAGCTGGAAGGAAGGAAGAAAACAGTTTAATTTAGTGCATGGGCACTTACCAGGATATTGGTTTGCTTGTTGCATGTTGACCACGTTCCTTCTTTGGTCTTTATAATCTGGTGGTGGTCGTGTCAAATGTCTGTTCAGCTGATCTTGTGGAGTGATTTTCTCCTAGAGGATTAGAGTAGAAATATATTAATTTGCTTTTCTTTATGCTTTCCTGGCTCCATGTTTTGCCCGCCTCTTTCTTTTCTCAATACGTACAAAGCTGAAGTGTTCCTTCTTTTCACCCTGTCTGGTCCACAAGAGAGACAGCTGTGAGCCTGTGCCATCCCTCACTGTAATCTGTATGGAAACCTTTCTGCCAGTTGTATTGTGTTTGAGTCTGGTCTAACTTTCCTTAAAATCACTGGGAGTTGCTCAGCCTCTGTGAACATTTGACCACATCTGCACTGTAGTACAAAGTGTCCTCCGTCGTCTGCATCGTCTTGCTCACCATACTCATCAGACAGCAGGGTCTGATGGTTCCTCATGGCTCCCTGTCTGTCTGTGCAGCTGGGTTTGCTTCCAGAGAAAGCACAGAGACAGAGCAAACACCTGGGCCTAACTCAAACACACAACTGGGATGCAGCTGGGGAGCAATGAGTGTCCAGACCGGCAGCTGCCCCTTGGCTGCATCAATGGTCATCGGCCCATTTTGCCCACGCAGCCCCCTCAGCGTGCACAGCTGGCAAAGAGCATTTCAGCTTGCCATTAAACATGCTTTGTCCCAGCTACCTCCAGCCCTCGCTCTCTCCTTCCTCCTGCACTGGAGGAGCTCCCACAAAAATCATCAAAACACATTGCTTTGTCCTCCCACGTGCCTCTCCTCACCAGGGGTGCCAGCAGCAGACATGGCCAGGGTTTAGCAAGGACGGTGCGGGGCTGGATGGTTTTCATGGCACTCACCATTGCCCTGTGCTTCCCCACACATACGCGTGGTGCTGTCCTTCCTCTTACACTGGGAGCGCAAGCACTGGGGGAAGGACAGCGGGCAAAGATTGCAGAAAAAGCTGATCAGTAGGGGACATTTTTTATTTTGTGCCCACAGGGACACGTCTCTGGTGAAAGGAAGACAGACATCCAAATCCTTGGACTGAAACCTGACTAATTGCCCTTCGTTCATAAAGACCTGGGAAGTGCGGGCACCAGAGCCGCTGCCAAACCTCTCAGCAGCAGCAGTGTGCCATGAGGTCTCCAAGAGTGTTGCTGCCTGCCCATAAGCAACAACTCCTGGGGATATATGGCCCCACAGTAGGAAAACACGGCTTTGACCACCTCAGCCGCTGGCAAGTCATTGCCGGTGCACATGTGCCTCCCGGAGTAGTGCTTACTGGGCAGCTGCTGCACAAGCTTCATCCCTTCTCTGCAACGCGCCTGGGTTTCATGCTTGGCTGCTAGAATGGCTCCTCAGTTTGAAAAAGAGTCAGGCCCTGGCTGGTGTTGGATATCCATCAGAGTAATTTGGGGATCTTCTGCCTGACAACAGCATGCAAACAGACCTTCTTGTGAAAAATCTGCTTTTTCTTCTGCCAGGAGGACTTTAAAACACTGGGAGAAGAGTCTTTCTTGCAATATTTAGGCATTTTGTAATGGGGCATTTCCGTAATGCGCTCTGGGAATGAGGAGTCTGATTAAGATTTATAAGGCTTGTCTTAACATACTGCTTGACCTGAACCCTTGTGAAGAAGACAGACAAGTTATCTCCCAGGAAATCCTCGCAATACATGTAAAAACTGCAGGCAGGCTTTGTGTGTCTTTCTATGAACATGATACAAAAGCAAATGCAAGCTGATCAAAAAAATGCATTCTGTAGAGTGATTTTTTTTTTTTTCTTCACTGTGAGGGTGGTGAGGCAGTGGAACAGGTTGCCCGAAGAAATTGTGGATGCCCAACACTGGAAGTGTTCAAGGCCAGGTTGGATGGGGTTTTGAGCAACCTGGTCTAGCAGAAGGTGTCTCTGCCCATAGCAGGGGGCTTGGAAGTAGATGGTCTTTAAGGTCCCTTCCAACCCAAACCATTCTATGATTCTATGATCTATGATTTTTAAGAGCTACATGAGCCATTAACCTTCTGTTCTGCTAAAACTTCTGACGGAAAATGGCCATGTTTTGAGCTGACTTGAAACTTCATTTTTCTTCTGTGTAAATTAAAAAGTCAACAAATATTTCCCTCACAGGACAAAGGAAATCCTTAATTTCAAACTCAAGCTTTCTAATTGTGTTTTTTGGAATAGAAATTAATTTGTAAATAAAAAGGTATCCTCTACAAAAAACTGAATACTTTTTTTTTTTAAAACGTCCCCACAAAACCATGTATGTTTTTCCACTTCTGTGTTGTTCTTCAATTACTGAATAGCATTCACTAAATATGTCAGTATTTCTGACTCTATGTCTTTATAGAGAAGAGAAAAGAAAGTTTTGGATTCAAAATGTCAGGCCAGCATTTACAGGTCTGCCCTGTAGGCCGAGAGATGCAGGTTGAAGTAAATGAGCCACAGGCTCGGGGTCTGCTGTCACTGCAGCCTGGGGGAAGCAAAGCAGGTGGTGGTGTCACCTCCATCCTTCCCCAGAACCCTCCCCGCAGCCCTTCCCTAGTTGCCGCAGGGCACCTGTGTTGCTTTCTGCCTGCCCCAAGGATGTGCCAAGCTCAGCTCCTCTTCCAGGGCTTCTCTGTTCTCCATGCTTTGGCAAGCAGGACTACCAAGGAACGGTGAATACGGGGATGCAGAGGGCACATGCTACTGCTCCGGGCAGCTGGAACTCTCTCCTGTTGCACTGGCCATGGGTGATGGGCCATGAAGCACCTTCAGCTGAGTCAGTTTGTGCAGTATCAATGACAATGCCAGTTTAGTGGAACAAAACCAGTGAGTTCTAGTGCTTATGACTCCCAACAAGACCACAAATATTGCCCACGCCTCATAAAATGACCAGTAACTCCCAACTGCTCTCTCAGATACCAAGAGAGAGAGAAGAACTGGCTACAAATATCTGGTAATGAATAAAGGAAACCAGAGAAAGGAGTAGTCATGTATGATCCCAGCCAAGCACACAAACTTGTGTTGAACGCTAAAATTGATGTACCTGATCCTTGTTTACACACAGGCACTTTGTACCATGCTGCCTGGGTTGCAGACCCTGGAAGTCAACTTTCCTCGGTGGTCAAAGTAGTGTAGCCATGCACCTTAGCTTATCTTGCAAAGAAAACCACTGACAGTATTCATATGCTTCAAGTTAAGCATATGCTTAGACTGTTCTCATAAAAAAACACAGTAGCTTGGGTACTTGAGTTGTTTCATATAAACTGAGGAAGGTTTCAAAAGGGCTTAGCGAAGTGCTGAAAAATATGAGGCACACTCTAGAAGGTCTAGGCATTGCCAAAATGACCTCAAAGTTTTGGGGGATTTCTTCCCCCTGTCTTAGCTTTCTTTTCTATTGTTTCTATGATAATCTTTTCCATGTAAAATAAAGAATTAGAAAACTTACAGCTTCTGCCAACATCTGCTGCTGTAGAAGGAGTTGTTTTTGCTCCATCATTTGCCGCTGCAGAGCCTGTTTCTTTTCCATCAGTTGCTGATTCAACATTGATTGCTGGGATGAGTTCATGTAACCACTTCCAGTGTTTGGATTTGAGCAAGAACTGGAGTTTGGAGTGGGGCCAGCTCCCTGGCCTACCACAGAGTGTTGATCCTGAAACAGAATAAATGGCTCTTGAAGGATGAAAATAATAACAAGCATCAAGAAAAGGAAATAATCTTTTCTATGCAATTAACTCAAGTACAGGACACAGCCCGCAGACTCTCAGGACAAGTGACCGATACAAAAGCTTTGACAAAATAAGGGGATTGAGTAACTTCATCGTTTATGGAAGACTCTGAAAACATGCCAGGTGGTTCCAGTGGAAAACCTCAGTCCTGTACCAGCAGCTTGGGAAACGTTAACAGAAGTAACAGAGCTGTTCTGGGGATCTTTCAGGAAACTTGCATCAGGCCGTATGGCAGTTTATTTGACCACAAGGGAACAAACTCAGCGTCTGCTGGTTCCTACCATCTGGCGAGCAGCAGTGAGAAGTTACAGACTCATTGGTAGAAGTAGCATCTATTCTTAGAAAATACAGAAGCGGTACGTTGCTACTTTGCAGCGGGGTGAACGGTGCCACTTTCATTCATCCCATCACCTCCCTGACAAGAGCAACCTCTCAGAGATTGCTAACTGACTCCCATTAGCAGCAGGATTAAATAGGCTTAGAGTTCATCAACTTCCTTGGTAAACCAAATGTGTAGCTGGGCAAGACTTTGAAGAGCACTTTAGGGTCTCCCTGGTCTTTGTGATGGATCTAGATCTGCTTCCTCTTCCCTGTGTGCAGCTTCATGAGGAAGGAGTGGCAAAAAGTATCTCAGAAGGCAATGGGGAAGGTACCTGGGGATTCAAACCATGCACGTACAGGATGAGAATGAACATGGGATGACAATATGCTGCTCGTTTTGTTTTCCCATGGTTTCCCTTGGCAGCAATCTCTTTTCTGTCTACTTGCTCCACCAGTCTCTGGTACTTGGGCCTTTACCAAATGTAGGAGATAGCTTTCTCGGTCGACACACAAAAATACTCAGCCTGTGTTGGATCACTTGACAGTCAGGTATTCCTTAGCTGCCCAGCTACAAAGAAAATAGGATACACTGGTGAGGTCACACCAGTCATGAGAACCATCAGTTCTCTGACTCCACTTTGTTGCAATTCACCATACGAACCCAACCACATAATTCTGTATAACCTAATATGCGGCTGCATTTTTGCCCTGCAGCACAGGAATCCACAGCTGGAGTCTGACGCTCCCTGTTATCCAGCGGTTCTCTCAATACTGAGGTGTAGTATCAGGGTCTGGTTTACTACCTAGGTAAAGTCCTGCTCCATGGTCATCACCTTCCAAGGCATCCAGGGAAATACGGACTGACCACCAGTGAAACAAGGGCCAGCCAGGTGTAGCCTACCCATGCCCTGAAGACCATGGACCACTGATGCTCATCGCTTTGCAAACTCCAGCAATGTTCATTTCTGTGCCTTAGCTTTGGCAATGCCACCCCCCTCCTTGAATAACACCCCCCTCCCCCAGGCTAATCCAACTTATCTTTCTACCATCTGGCACGGAAGAAACACAGTGATTGTTATGGGTATTTCTATTTTAAAATAATCCTGTGGTTTTTAGATGGGGCCACATGAGTGCATAGCTAGCTAGATAAAGTATTTGACGTCTCTTACTGAAATAAAAAACATGACTTTCTTCTGGAGCCACCTGCAGCCCCCAAGGCAGTGTTACAAACCCACCCTTCAAAATTTATTGGGCTCTTACACAATTATATCCTGCACACTTTCTTTCAGTTCCAGAAGGAATCCAGGATTGCTCGGCACTGCCACATTTTTCAGCCCTTATGTTAGCTGTGAGATAGAAAATACCTCCTCTCAACAGACCCGCTTGCCAAGTTATTGCGCAAACTTTTTTGTCTTTCTTAAAATATTTTGAAAAGAAAAATATGTTACAATAAATTGGCTTTGACTTCTATATTCAAATGACAACTCTAGCTTGAACCCAGCCACATGTTACATCCATTAATAGAATTCATCTGTCGTGTTTTTGCACAGATAATGCAAGCTCCCCAAAATGTGCTTTCATAGTCCTGCATTAAAAAAAAAACAACAAAGCCCAACCTTTTCTCCCTCTCATCCACTGCCAGCCCATATAAGCTGTGGGGAGGGATTGTGTTTTCAGATAAACTGTGTAGTGTCCATTCATGATACCTATCAAAGAAAGCTCTTCTGTAATAGCAATTGGCACAAAACACCAGCTGCTTGGCAAACAGGCCCTGAGAAAACAGCATAAATCATCAACTTGGAGCCAGTTTGGGGTTTTTTTGTATTTTGTCCTTTCTCTGCTGTTCATGAAATGTCAGTGTGAGCCTATGAATCTATGATGTGTTACTTCTCCTGCCTGCTGATCTTCCATCGGCAGCAATGCGGTGGGAGAAGGAAGAACAGTTTCCTAATAAATCAGGGGATTAGCTGCGCGGCAGTTTGACCTGTCGTGAACCGGTGCCATCGAGCCTTACTCTCACCTCACACTTGCGTCACTGCGAATCAGAAGGCAGGAGGGACGTGGGGCTCTGCCCCTGTGCTTAGACAAAGCACACTTTCCGACATCCCTGCCAAGGAAGGGCAGATTTGCGTTGCACCCACTCTGCTTTCACTGAACTGTTTCGTTCTGCTCTAAGCCTGGCTTTACTGCAGCAGCTTTACTACAACTCCACACATCTAAAGCTGCTGCTGGCCTTTTGAACTTCATTCCTGGGTTCCCACACCTGTGGTTTATGCACTTTAACTTCAGAAACCCCTGACTGAAGAAACCCAGAGCGGGACACACGTGTCCCCTCGCCCGGGGGAGCCTCTGCCCAGCGGGCTGCAGGGGCAGCCCAGCATCCCTCCAGCCGGGCAGCCCCATGTGTTTGCCTGCACGGTGACACCATGCTGTTTCCTTGCACAGGGAAGGTAACCCACTCCCCACTTTGCTTCCAAAGAAGTGACGTGACCGGGAGCACATCCCTGCAGCCGTCCGGGTGTCAGGGAAGGGCTGGAAGCATCACACATCCACTAGGTACAAGTGTCAGTCTGGGTTCCCCTCCAACTCCTGCCCCACGGCTGGCACCGCTCGTGCATGCCGCATCCCTCCAGCCCTGCAGACGAGCTGCAGACCTCGCAGGGCCGTGCCCGGTGCCAGCCGGGGCAGGGGCAGCAGCCAAGGGCTCAGCTAGTGTTCACCAGGCACCGCAAACCCCCATCGGCTCTGCTGGTGCCGAAACCCCAGCACACCGATGCTCTCGCTGCAGAGACCTGTAGGTGTGCGTGCTTTGCACTCCATTCTCTGATGTCACAGGGAGACATAAAACCTACGAGAAGCAGGAAAAGAGGCAGAGGCAGTGAAGGCTCCTCAGAGCTGGTAGCACAACCAGG
>NW_010537540.1:0-741 GCF_000687285.1 Phaethon lepturus | reverse complement strand
GCCCTCCTGACTTCATCCCTACACAACCAGGAAGCATCCCTGTACTCTTCCCATTATACCTGTCCCTGCTTCCACTGCCTGTGCATTTCCTTCTTGCCCTTTAGTTTGCCCATCAGGTACTCAGCCATGCTGGCCTCTTGCCTTCCTTTCCTGATTTCTTATACCCAGGGGTCGAGAGCTCTTGCACTCTGTGGAAAGCGTCATTAAAGATCTGCCAGCTCCCTTCTGCTCCCTATTGACTAACTCCTTGAAGTGCTGGAAGTTTGCTTTCCTAAAATTCAGGGTCCTGACGGTACTCTTCACCTGCCCCATATCCCTCAGGACTGCGAACTCCACCAGTGCATGGTCACTGCATCCCAGGCTGCCTCCAATCTTGACATCACCAATTAACTCACATTGCATTGGTGACCAACAGGTCCAGCGTCACATGCCCTCTGGTAGGGCTGTCTATTACCTGGCACAGGAAGTTATCCTTCATGCACTCTAGGAGTCTCCTGATTGACGATAGCTCGCCGTGCTACTTTTCCAGCAGATGTTGGGGTGGTTGAAGTCCCCCAGCAGGATGAGAGCCTGTGAGTGTGATGCCTCCTATAGCTGGAGTGAGAAGGCTTCGTCAACAGACTCCCTGTGGTCGAGTGGCCTGTGGTAGACACAAACCACAAGGTTCCCTTGGTCCCTGATTCCTACCCACAAGCTTTCAACCTGCTCACGGCTATTCCTTAGAGACAGCTCTTCACACTC
>NW_010537539.1:8578-16811 GCF_000687285.1 Phaethon lepturus | reverse complement strand
GACCCGGCACTTGGCCTTGTTAAACCTCAGAACTAAACTTTTTAAACCAGTAAAATCCCCTCTCTGGGAGTTGTAAATCTGTAAATAAAAAGAACCTACAGAGCTGGACACAGTCCTGCACGCAGGAAGGTCTCGCTGTATCAGGCACACTTTGTTTTTGGAGGGTGTTGGAAGGAGGGGGACTCCTTGGTGGCACCTGTGACACAGGCACAAGGGGGGGGGGGGTGTCCTGCCTCTGCAGTATTTACAACCCAATTTAAAGTGGTATGTGCCACAGGACATGATATCACTCAGAAAAGGGGGAGGAAGGGGCACAGGTAACACAAAATCCTGTAGCATCATTTGCCGGTTTTACACCATTCTTTTGTTTTTTTCCCTGCCATACACACCATGCTGCTGCAGAACATCTCCCTTGAGGACAACTCTAGAGTTATCTCAAAAGTCTTAGTTTATTTCTGAGGAGAGATGGCTGAAGTTGAGTTTCCTGGATGTATCTGCATTAGGACCAATGCTGTAAACCCTAAGCAAGCCCACTGTAGCCCGCAAGTGCCTTGGATGGGTGCAATGTCTTCATGTGGCATCTTCCAGAGAGCCTGCTGCAATGTAAAAAATAGGCAATAACAAAGCCACAATTAATTACCATTAATCACAATAACTCTTTTTATTCAGACGTCATGGTTGACCAGTGTCGTCGCCAGATTGCAGCTTCCCCTGCAGAAAGCTGCTTGCTATTTGCTGTATTTGCCTGTCACCCTGGTTCTGTTCTCCCACTTCGCAGAAATATTAATATTCCCTCTAAAAGAGGATTGTCTCTGGATCAGAGCATGTTAGCACAAGGAAGTGCCAAATAGCCTAATTCAAGAGCTTTTAGAAAACAGACATAAAATTGAGACTGTAATAGTATAAATGGAGAAGTGAAATTACACTCCAGCAGAGAAAGAGAGAAATCGAGAGACACGGAGACAGCGTTATGGACAGCTAGACATCCATTACATGCCTATACTGAAACACACTTCTTCACAATAGGAAATGCACATCTGCCCACAGCGCCACACAAAGCTCATTACACTAATTTTCATTTTTAGGAATCGCAGCACAAGCAGGGACTGCCATCCTCGCTTTTCCACCCGTTGCAAATCCCTCTCGGAGAGGGGAGTGCATTTCTGGGCAATCGGGGCCAGCAGCCCATGGGCACGGCTTTTGAAGTGGGGGGGGGCTGCCGTGGGAGGCGTGGGGCCAGGTTCACATGTGGCGTGATGCCCAGCACGCTGGTACCAGCACGCAGGTGCTTAGGAAAAGCACCTTTGGCAACAGCCCTCCCAGCAAGAACAACCAAACAACCAACGTGGCTGTTGTTTTCTACCTCATGCACAACAGGTTGTGTGGTTCTTTTTTTGTTTTGATTTGGTTTTTAAATCATCCCATTTGTTAGTGTAGTGAAGAAATGCAGCATGGAAATTTAGGGTGAGTATGTAAATGAAGCTGCTTTTCAGCTATAAATCCCCCCTTCCCCTTCTGGCCCCACTGGAGGCTGGGAGAGGAAGGACTGAGCAAGGAGGAAGAGCTTGGCGGGTAAAAAAGTCATTTGGGGGATTTGATTTGTATTTTAGCAAATTTTGATGCAAACAGTCCACTTTAACTTCAAAAAATGAATGTTTTGTTTATTTATCTGTTTATCTGGGTAATTTCACTGACCTGGTTCCCACTACAGCCCTACGAATGGTGGGTATCAGGGCAATGAAGAAGGTGGGTGAGCTGCAAGATGAAATTTTGTGAGCCAGCTTGGCTGTAAGAGAGGAGATGATGGAGCAGCCCTGAGGGCTGAACTGATGTCCAGGACTGTGAAACAAGGAAGTGGAGGGAAGAGGATGCTGGGGAAGTCATTGTACACTGACTTTTCTACTGAACCATCAAATATCTCACAAAAAGAGAATAGTACCTGGGAGTGCCAGACATTAAGTATATTTTTTCAGTGTATTTTCTCTCTGCTACAGTCAAGTCTAGTTTCAACCAGCCACCTGCTTGAATAGTTGCTGAATTATGACCCTGGTGGAATGGACTGCTTGTTGGCAAGCAAATCACATGTTTTTGGAAAAAGGTGGATTACAACGTGGAGGATCCGTATCATCATACACTTGAAATTACAGCTTGTCTGACCACACAGATAAACCTAAAAATGAAAATCATGAAGAAGGTTTGGCTGTGATATAGCTCCCCAGGAAGACACTCCAGTTGAGCACAAATTATTGAACTTCAAAGTGGTCATTCTCTGAATGGAAGGATGCCTTCCACTCCCCGAGTTGGGGTAAAAACATCTCTGGTTTAACATGTACGATATATACCCCAGCAACCTGGAAGACCACAGTGGTTTCTCATGGCCTCAACATCTGTTGAGCTCAAACAGTAATTTCCTAAACAAAATATTTCAGTGTCTATATAAGCACCTGAATGTTGAGGCATATGTAGGAAAAGACAGAGAACTGTATTTCCTCACAAAAGACAAACACTACTCCAACAGAGAAAAGAAGATTAAGTTCACCCTCACCTCAGTCAACTCTGCTTTTACATCAAACTTCAGGCATGTTTTTTTTTTGCGGTCAACCCCAATGTACGTATGGGGTCTTTTTTAACAATAATTTGCTCGCACATGATTTTGCTGTTCTTGCAGAAACTTGAATTTTTAATTTATGCTTTATCAGAGGCTCTGGACTGAAATTTTCTCTAAGGTGTGATCTGATGGCTTTGGAAAGCCATACGGAGCTGCGAGTTGCCCAAGCCCATTGCCCTTCAGGCTGTGCCTGGTGGTCGCAGGTGGAGAGCTGTGATCTCAGCCTTTAACCACCTCTGCTCTGAAGGGGATGGAAAAAGAAATAAAAGACGCTTGGTGCAGAAAGACAAGCAGATCTGAAAGGAGAAACCAAGAGGATCTCACAAGAAGCAGAGAGAAAACTGGTCGAAGAAAGTTAGAGGACAGGAATATTTCTCTTTAATATTTTCTAGCAGAAAATGTGGGACAAAGTAAGTGACAGAAGGACCCTCGATGTTTTCTGAAGTACAAAGAATACATGATGCAGCCTCAAATACACATTTTATCCTTGTGAAAGTGGCTGGTCACCTTATGCACAGCTGATTCTGCTGTGATAAGGCAGTTCCCTGCAGATGAGCATTGGTAAAATGTTTACACTGTACCTCTGCATCCTGCTTTCTGCATAGGCATTGTGCACATAAAACAAAACTGTTTTAGGAGTGTTTAAGACAGTCTTAAAATATTTCATAGAGACTATTTTTTGTCTGCCTTTGCCTGTAGAGCCCGGTTCCTAAATAATTATTAGTCAAAACACAGCAGGCTTAGGAAGAGCAATGAAACCCTCAAAAATTGCCAAACATAACTTTTCCGGATATAAATACATGCTGCCTGGAAAGTCTTACTATGTTTTTTTTTAGGGCTAGAAGCACATGATGAATCCCTTCAGGAAAATCCCCTTTATACAGACATAAAATTCCTACTTTCATCCTCAGTTAAGGTGGCAGATACTAAAATCATTATGTCTTTGGATATGAGGAAAATTTGCAAGCCACAGATGAAATTCCCTCTTTTTTTGGGCATGTGCAGCTAGGATATCTGGACACCACTCACCCCTGGAGGGAATTTTCTCGTTATAAAGAGGTGGAGTTTTGAATTTTTTTTTAACAAGTCCCAGAGGAGATGGATTTATTGTTAGCAGGAAGGTTAGATAACCAAAGGGACATGTTAAATTACTGTTTAAGGGTTTGGGGTTTTTTTAATGGATTTTACCTGTTTATCTGTTAACTCCTGTGTCTTATGTTAAACTGTGAAGGTTGCAAGAAAGGGACATTCCCCGCAGTGAAGACTATTTTTACCTGACAGTAATACCGCACAGGTTGTGCTGGCTGCTGTGAATCCATCTCTGAAATGCGCCACACTACCCCAAAAATCAGGGCAGTGCAGCCAGCACTGGGGTTTTGGGTTCAAGAATGGCAAATCTTACCACAGCAATGGCCAAGAAGTGCAGAGCCAGGACGTAGAAGTCCTGCCTATGGGCTTTATCTGAGGCATCTGCTTAGTCCCACCGACTTTCCAGGTGCTTGAGCACTCTCTTAAAGTTAAGCAAGTCCTCAGGTAACCTCCTGAAAAAGGGATGCCTTCCTGAGTTGGAGTCCACCTATTTAAAGCAAACCTTGACACTGTTGCAAAAATACGTTTATGGGTGGATGTGCATTATCTGTTTTAAATTAGCTTCTGCTTCCCCAGGCTTAACATATTCATTGGTCACTTCTTTTACTCAGATTATCTGAAGAAGGAGGACCAAGCTGCAGTCTATGGTTTAGTAACTCAATGGTTTGTATATTAATCAAGTGTTACTTATTCAAGCAAAGAATCCACTTCTAAGGATGTATTGTACTACAGGGTGGGCAAAACAAAATGAGGAGACAAAATTTCTAAAAGAAAAAAAACTGTAAAAGCTTCTTCTCATAAGGAGCTGAAGATGTTTTGCCTGAAGGTACCAACCAAGGCACAAGAACTGAATCAGTCTCTGCTCCATTCCACCCACGTTCCTCCTTCGGAATCCCACGTAGGCTCCCACAGTCACGATCATATGCAGGAAAATCAGTGAGCTGTAGGAGGGACTTAAATAATGTGTTCATCTCTCTGCTAATTCAGGATTATTGTCTACTTTCTGGTGGTCTGTTTTTTTCTCCTTCTTGTTAGTTGCCTTTCAAAAGGGCATAAGAAATGGGGCTTTTGCATCCTCGTTTTGGAGTAAACTCAATGGTGTAGAGTGCATAACTGAGAAAGTGTACTTTTTATAATGGTTTCCAAGATAACCCCAGAACAACACTCACAACAATGAAAAAAAAAAAAAAAAAAGAAAAAAGAAAAAATGGGCTAATCCACA
Organism: Phaethon lepturus; assembly: GCF_000687285.1. Taxonomy (NCBI): domain Eukaryota; kingdom Metazoa; phylum Chordata; class Aves; order Phaethontiformes; family Phaethontidae; genus Phaethon; species Phaethon lepturus. Next base: position 11,892 of record NW_010537539.1, on the reverse strand, counting down.
TTTTTAAAATTTCTTGGATGTAAAATACATCTTTGATTCCTATAAAGTTGGAATAGTACTGTCATTATCATTCATCATAACTAGGAAATTGGAAATTTAAATTCTTTGAGACAAATTAATTGTAGTTGAATTTTGTTATTTTGGATGTATGCATATTTAAATATCAATTACTGCCATTAATTAATATCAGTAAATTAATTTTACATACAAAATTAACCAGAATTAAATAGAATCACAGGTACAAAGGGGAAATTTCTCTGTGCACAGCTGAAAGTCTACACGCAGGTGACACACTGCACAGTAGGTGCAGTGACCAGGTTTTTTTTAAACAAGAAAAACCTAATGAAATCTTTACCGTCCACCTAAAACAGAATGGTTCTCAGTTTCCAGGCTGAAGAAGTTCCCATCCTACATACATTAAAAATTCTTCAGATAAAGAAGATATCTTATCTTCTTTACAAAGAATGAAGTCTAAACCCACCAAACAAAAAATAAAGTCTAAACGCACCAAACAAAAAAAGCATATATTTTCCTTGTTGTGGAAAATGATTGGTAATGGTGGTAATGACTGGGGAATGACTGTCAACTCATTTGCAACCCATATTGAATGACATCATATTTATTCATAGTCTTGTTATATTAGATATGCCAACTATTCACTTGAAAGAAACAACTGAGTTAACTCAGCACAGGGACTAAACACGACTGGCCAAACTCAGATCTGACTTGCCAAGCATGGTTGTTTTGGGTTGCAACCGTCTCGCTCTACTGTAAATGCACACAGCTAATTTTAATTTACCATTTTTACCGTTATGTAACTCTACCAGTTTTAATGGAAATAAGCCGACTTTACGTTACTGCAATGGGGATCAGACTCTGGACCAAATAATCACTGTTAGATGTAGGATTGATAGATACAAGTCTCCTGAATTTCTTTTACCACAGAGGAAAACTAGTTCCAAACAAGCAAATTATTAAACTACATTACTCTCTTAAATAAATGCAGCCGAAAGTGGGCATTTTATCTTAAGGAGAAGGAAGGTGATAGAGAGAATAAGTTATTTCCTTTAGGAGATCAAACATGATGGGGAAAACATGAAGATAAACTTAAATGGTGGTGTAATCCCCAAAGAAAAACCTTCAGTAATACTGTGCCCACAGCAGATAGCTCACAAACATGTAAATCATTTTATCTATAAATAACTGAAGATTACAAGAAACTGATTTAAATAGTTTTATCCTAACTTGAACAAACAGGGTGGTTGGAAAAACAGAATTACGACAGACTAGGGGTCTGGCTTGATAAAAACTCTATTAGCTGTGCTGATGTGAAAGGATTATTTTCGGAACGTGAAAGAGGAAAGGAAGAGAGGAAGAAAGGAGAGACAACTGCTGCCAGGCGATGGGGAAGCAAAGGTGGAGAGGAGGGCTGTGCATCATGCCAATCCCACAGCTTCAGCCTTGTCACGGTCAAGCATCGCCATACGGAAATCACAGTCCTCAACCCAGGCTAATGCCCAGGAAGGCTTCTGAGCTTTTTATTAAAACAATGCTTGCTAGCATAGGTTTTCTGGGCATTTATGTTATGCTGATTGCTGTGTTATTTGAGCACCTGGGAGTTTCATTTCTTAACTACAGTCTCGGCTGGACACTCGATGGTATGGTGATGGGAACCTTTACCTGCAAACAGCCGTGATGCCTACAGTAGATGCGCTAAGATGCATGGGGTGGCAAGCCACCAGGTTGGGCAAGGGGCCTGTATTGTATCTTATATTTTATTTTATTTTGGTTTTTTTTGTTTTATTTTGATTCAATTTAATTTAATTTTTTTTAAAAATATTTATTTATTTATTTATTAGCATGAAGGTAGCAGGTTGCCCAGGTCAGCTGCAGACTCTCCATCCTTGGAGTTATTCTGAACTCAGCTGGACATGGCCCTGCACAGCCTGACCCACCTGGACTACTCTGAGAGCAGGGCTGGACAACATGGTCACCAGAGGTGCCTCTTGGTGTAAAATAGTGTATGATGCAGTGAATGAGTTTAACAGGAACTGTGTGTGTAGCACTCTCAGTTGCCTTTCACATACAACCTGGAAAATAAACTTTTGTTGGGTTTTTTTTGGAGATCAGAACCTAATTTGCCCACAGCAGGAGACTTTGTGATAGACCCTGAGGGACCAGATGGACCTGGGGCGTCGTGGCTTGGGAAAGCAGAGGAGCAGACGATTATCTACAGGTCAAGAACAGTGCAGGCAGCTAAGATGTAGATGTTTTCTTACTCTTTCATTTTCAACCTCAGAGACATCATCTTCACAGTCAGGCAGGGGGAGCGAAAAGAGAAGGCGGCAAGAAAAAGAGAAGGCAAGCAGAGAGATGGTTTTATGTGTGTTATGGGAGCAGCATAACTGCTCTCAGAGTCACGGTGATGCTAAGAGCAGATCATGGCTTGGTGGTTCTTAGGCTCTCATCAAAGCCTCAGAAGTCAATTTCAATTAACGTGGTTATTTTAATCTGGTGGTGCTGAAGTCAACTCACAGCTGTGTTTTTCCACCAGCTCTGAGCAGCCCACCACTTCCCTGCACAGACGTGTATTTGGTGAGAAGTCACCCCTCCAAGCCGTCCGACGCAGCCCCTCAGCCCCTCGTACGCGCAGGACTGGCTACCGGGCTTTCCACGCTGCAGGTCAGAGCAGCAAGCGGCTCCTGACTGTAAAGCCACACACCTCACATCCCGTCCTACTTTGTAAGTAGCACCATCAGTTTAAAGTACAGAGCGTTTCCACGCAGCAAATCTGCAAAGGGACGGGTACACTCCAAAAGGGGGTGGTCAAAAACAGCGCAAAAGGACCGTGGCAAAGCTCTCCTCGGCAGGAAGCAAGCGAAGCTTGCAATTAAACGTGTCACCAGGATGTCTATTATTATCAACACCTCGGTCTAATCCTGGTTAGAATAAAGAAAATATTAAAAATAGCCTAAAGAGTTCCCCAATGAGCCTTCAATTTCAAAAAAAAAGAAAAAACAAAACAAAACAAAACAAAAAACCCCAACCAACCACCCAAACAAAAAAGGCTACAGACAGGTAAGATGAGTGAAAAATGAGCCATTATTTCTCAGTCTGATAGGCAGCAGGCATCTTGCCACGGCCAAACAAAATTGTCTCAGGGAGGACCTACCCGTACTGTGCCGTTTTCAGGTAAAAAAAGATGCAGGCTTAGGAAGTTCACTGCACGCAGCTGCTTTACACACACTTTTCCCAGGTTGCATGTGGTGCAGTTCCTAAAACTTCTTCAGCAAAGTATCTTGACAAGGTCTTTT
>NW_010537539.1:4804-8553 GCF_000687285.1 Phaethon lepturus | reverse complement strand
TTTAAGTTATCAGTGGCTGCTTCTGGCTAGGATGACTTTTAGGTATTAGTGGCCAAAAAGAATCCCCTTATGACATACTGGCAAGGTACATATTAAAAGGCTAAATACTGTAACACGCACATTCTCATAGCGTATTGTGAGGCTACCTCCTTTAAAAAAATTAATTGCTCCTATGAGTCCTTAGCACAGGCCTAATTCCAGCCCCAGTATCAGCTTCAGTAAGTGAAAAGCTGAGCAGTCTGCACTACTAATTACGGCGTAAACATTTAGTAAATAGTCCTTCGTTTTATCCTTTGCCATTTCGAAAATGAAAGGTTGTAATTTACATGTACGTGTGGCTCCTGGCTGCCTCTTTACAATACCTGCTTGTTTTTCCTTATTTTCCATCTTCTTTGGGGAAAGAAGAGGTGGGGCACATGGAAAGTGAGCAACATTTCTACTCTCATCGACATGTCTTCTGTAAAACAACACTCCCTCCAAAAGCACCCCCAGCTCCCACCCCACAAAAAGCCGCAGAGCCCTGCTGAGGATTTCCTATGCATCCACCTGTGATCTCAAGTGATAATTCTACTCAAAATTGCATTTTTAATTACAGAATAGTTATTGCCTGCAAGCATCCGTGTGCCTGTAGGGGCCCAGAGCTACATGTCTGGTGCAAAAGCAGAGTTTGTTTGCTTTTCTGTTTTATAACTATTCTGACACAGACATGGTTGCAGGATGCACTGGGTTTGCAGGGGTTTTGCTTGTTTTCCACAGCAAAGTATGGCTGCAGGAATGGTTATGTTCGGGCTCCATATGTGGGTTCCAGCCATATATTCAAGCTGGACAATAAAGCAGGGAAAAAACAGCTGATACACAAAAGGGACCGTCTAGACAGTGCCCCATCAGTCTGGCTAAATTTGGTGCTGGCATTCCCAATGGGATTGTAATATAATTGTTCTGGTGTCTGCGTTCATCCCCCCTGTCAAACAGCATCCCAAATATACATCCCTTTTTCAATACAACAGGGCCCACACTGTACCATTAGGTGGAAGCAGCTTTGAAACAACCACCTAAGCAAATATCTCCTAATAAGCAGAAAACCTGTTCTTCAAGTGCTGGAAGAAAAGACCAAAACGACAAGACGCACACAGTTTTTAATCAGAATGCAAATAATTTGACTTTCAGTCAAAAGATAATGATTTTAATTAAGAATCGAAAAATATTTTGGGTGGAAAAATATGAACATATACCTTTGTATGGGCGCAAAGCAAAGGCATCTTCTCCTGTAGGTTTATCAATCCCTCAAAATGTAACAGAAATTCAGAGATATGAAAGTGAAACGATAGCTATGGATCATAGATTGTAATGAAGGAAAAGTCTAATAAAAAAAGACAAAAAAAGCATTAATGAGCCTAAGGGAAAGAAAAAATTTTGTCATTTTACCGTCCACAATTAAAGAAAAACAGCCAATTCAATTATTTCTTGAATTTCTGTGAAGTGACTATCTATCTTATTCATTTGGAATTTTTGATTGTTCAGAGGACATTTGACAAATACTGGAAGCCCAAGCTTATCTTGATTAAGACTTGTTCTACATATTTTGGAAAAACCAGTGAAAAATCTGAAATCCATGAAAACTCTAATAAAGAAATCAAGCACAACTATGGAGCAAAAGAAAAAAAAAAAAAAAGACAATTGAGAACATTGCTTATGTCACTGATGTCCACAGACACAATGGCAGAAATCAAAACATGCAAATAAAATGCAAAGACATAAAATCCCCGCTTTAAGAAAGTAAAATACAGAAAATGTGTTTCTGATTTGTCTGTCTTCACAATTATATGCTATCTTTAATGCTGTCCTGTCCTTTCATTTCAAGAAAAAATCATTCCAAGACCTAACCGGACTCAGGCATAATTTTAGACATTTTAAAGGAATGTGACCCTGACTAACTTTGAACTCTAGCATGACGGTGTTGCTCACATTAAACAGATAACGTGGACTTCTTCCCCATCGTTTCCCATTCTAACAGTAGCCAGGAGTCTGAAGAATGCCAATAACCCGCATACCAGGTTATGTTGCAAAGAAACACAATAAATCTCCTCCCCACCCCCCGGCCCAAACCCTGGTGTCTATCATTCCCGAAGTTTTCTCTGCAGAAACTTCGGTCCCAGCAACTTTTTGCAGAGTGAATGATGGAAAGGAGAGAGCAGAAACCCCCAGTAACGGGGGCGGGGGGGCGGAAATAAATCCCTCCATCTCTGCCCAGAAACGCCCTGAAGGAGCTCACACCGAGGGGAGAAAAACCCAGGTGCTGCCCCCCAAAAACCACGAGGACTGGGAGACAATATATATAAATACGATGACTGAAAACATGAAATAAATGAAGTGTAGGTTTGACGCTGGGGTCAGTGGCTCCGCTGGAGGGGGAGCTCAATAACGAGGTGCCTTGCGGGGGAGTGCGGGGTTTGGGGGTGCTGTGGATGTGGGGCTGCCCCCCCATCCCGGTCATCCCCCCCCTCGCCCCGGGCCGGGGGATGCAGAGATTGGGGAGGGGGCGGCCGGGGCTCTGCAGCTGCCCCTCTTGCACTTGAATAAAGGGGAACTTTTCTTTCGGGAGGGGACGAGATCGGTGAATACCTTACCCAATAAGAGATGGCGCATATAGAAAACTATATTAAATTACCCTGATTAACAATTTAGCCACGAACAGGGGAGCTTTGGGAGATCTCTATAGGCAGGGCTGGGGGCTATTCATGCCAGCAGCTAAGGGGTCGAAAGGTTTCTGAAGTTCACAGGCTCAGAGCCTTTGTTATGCTAACAGACAATCCCAAATCAGCTGCCTGCTGGAGGGTGAAATATAAATGATTCCTTGAGAACTTCCAATAAGTTGTCATTCTCGTTCTCCAAATACCAGGACAGGCTGCTTAATTTCTAGCAGGGCCCTTTTCTTACGGCATCGCGAGCCCTAAATGAATGCCTTTGTAGATCGAGTAATCTTTTTAAGGAAGCTGCCCTGCCGTAATAGCCCAAATGCGTCTACCCCCCCCTGCCGTAATAGCCCAAATGCGTCTCGGTTTTTGTGTTCTGGGTTTTTTTTGTTGTTGGGGCTTTTCTGTTTGTTTGCATTTTTTTGCTGTGAAACGAAAATCGCGATTTCTTCGAACTTGACATTCCCCGTGCCGGCGGTGTTTGGGGTGGGTGGGAGAGATGCTCACAAATACACCGAGCCAGCACCCGGGGCGGGGTGTGCGCATCGACGAGGGGCGACAGCCTGGGAGCTGCCGAGAGCCAAAACCTCATGGTTTTGAGCCAAAAGATCAACAACTTCTTGGTCTGAACAAAGCCCGGGGCAAGATTTACGGCTCCAAAGCTACCTGTGTGGTACCTTCAGGGGTGATTTAGGGAGAGCCGAGGCAAAGAGGGCGAGTTACCGGGGACACGCCCCCGCCCTTCTTCTTGCCCACAGCACGGCGAGGAGGGGGCTGCACCCACTCTTGGGCTGTGTGTGTGGGGGTGCCTGGGGTCTGGGCACCAAGAGAAATGTTCATACCCTTCCTCAGGACGTGGGCGCTAACGCCATTAAGGGCGGAAGAATGAGTTAATTATCTTTCTACAGCAGGACCGCAGTCTGTTAGAGGATGCGATCTACTCTTTACCCGCGTGGGGAGGAAAGCCCCCACGCTGCCGGGGCCGGGGGAAACTTCTCTTTCGCCGCGGTAGCGGTGATGGTACTAGTACTAAAAGCGGCACGGGTTCGGGTTGCC
>NW_010537539.1:0-4772 GCF_000687285.1 Phaethon lepturus | reverse complement strand
ACCCACCAGCCGAGGGGGACGCACACACGCGAGGGGTTTTTTTCAGGGTTAAGTTTGGTTAAAGGAGGAGTTGCGCGAGCAACGGGCTTCTCTGATAGACGTAGAAAAGTGATGCCTTTTACCGATTCCTGTGCTGATACAGACCGGACGGGGCTTTATGTCGGGGGCGGGGCGAGACGTGCTAATTGTTTTCCCCCTAATCAGCATGTATTTTTCCCTTTCGGAAATGGACCTCGCCAACTGTTTTCTATAAAGCTTTAAGAAAATTTCTCCGAAAATGGGTGAAACAAAAGTTCGGTTTATGCTGTTTGCAAGAGGAAATATAAGGTTTTGTTTGTTTGTTTTGTGGTTTTTTGGTGGTGGTGGTTTTTTTGTGTGCGTGGGTGGGTGCGCACGCGTGAGGTGGCGCATGTACGGGGGTTATTATTCTGAAACACCAGAGTCACGAATTATCCATGTCCTCGGCGTTATTAATAACGCCTAGCACTTTCCAAAGCGCTTTGCATTGACAAAGAGCTGGCGAAACACAGGCTAATTAGTGTCGCTGTTCTATTTTGCATTTAGAGACTTTTTTTTTTTAAAGGGGAAAAGTTTTCTATTTTTCCCTCAAGTTTTCCAACAAATTAAAACCCGCTACATTCAAGCTACTGTTGAAAGTCTGTCGGTAAATTGCGAATAGTGGCATAATCAATAACGTTTATAACAGTTAATCCTGAACCGAAGAGTCTGCATGTTAATGACGGTGTTGCTGACGGCATTTATTTCATTGACAAATAGTTTCACACCCTTATCCTCACGTTTTTGGTGGCAGAGCTTTGAACTTCAGAATTTAGCTTTCCTTCTTTAAAAAAGCTATAACAAGGTAGGAACTGTATAATGCTCATTGGTGCAGTTATTAAGTTACAGTAAGCAGATTTTTTTTTTTAAGGGACGCTTTATTTTTGAATCGATGTCGTTAAACAACACAGTATTTCAAGTGCAAAGTTAAGGACTGCATTAACTATTTCTTTTGTTGAAATACGATCGACGTATTGAAATAGAATCGGCGATAACAGAAACTAAAAGCTCTTGAGCTGTCCGCAGAGATAATGGGAACGATTAAGGGAGTGAATAGGTCTTTCAATAAATATCGGCAATATTAGCCAGAAGGAAGTTAATTTGGGAGAGGTAGCATCCAGGAGATTTCCTATTTTGTCATTCTTGAATGGTATACCTGCATGTTAGTTTGCAGACGAATTGGTCTCGTACGCAAGAATAATATTTTGCTTACATATTTGCTTATTGTAAATATATTTCCACAAAGAGCTACAGAATGCAAAAATTATGTTTCATTCATATGCATGAGTAAGTATAAAGGCAGATGTAGTTTCCTTGTAACCACTACACAGCGGTTGCCTGAAGTGCCAAAGGGGTACGCAACTTTTCTATAGTATATGGAATGATGAAATGCCGTTTTGCATATCAAGTACTGTCTTCGAGGCTAATTAGGGTGAAAGGCAATAAAGACGGCAAAAAAAAAAAAAAAAAAAAGGGAGGGTGGAAAAGAACCAAGGAGAAAAAGTGCAGTATGACACCCACAAAATGGCTGCCTTTTCATTCTCTCTCTATGATTATCGTCCAATTTCTAGAGGAAAATTAATGGAAAATGTTCTTCAGCAAACCAGCCAGAGGAGCTACAGTTGCGTTCTCCCAACGCCTATGCAAACAGTAATAAAAAGTATTAAACACAGTTAAGCTCATATAAATACAGCAGAACCTTCTATACGTTTCTCTAGAGCAACGCCTGCTGCATACGTTAGTCATCGTACTAATATCATACTAATATCTGCAAGTTTGGGTGCGGGAGAAGGACAGTAAGGTACAAGATAAAAGAGATCGCTTCGATAGGAAAGGCGGAATTAGAGTATGCGTATGCAACAGCTACGTCGTTTTGGCAGATGAGAAAATACGCTGTGAAAAATATGTCTGGGCATTTAAAAACATCTTGAGGCTTTCTTTAGGGAGTCTTCTCAAACTCGGGCAGAAAAATGTGTCTTTGTATGATTGTATTAACGCCTCTGCTCTTGGCCGAAATCTACAATTATTTAAAATGTCGGCGGTAAAATAAAGAGAACGTTCAAGGCTGGATCAGAAGCTTAATAGAAGAGACCAGTCTACATTACAAAACATTAAGCTTCAATCCAGCGAGTTTAGACAAAAATAAGGCTTCATATAAACTGTAAATAGTTTGGATTTTAGTCTATTCAGCAAAAATGCCTAGGTTACAAGGTTACCGTGTGGGCTGAGACTACCGACGAAGAACAACGCAAATGGTTCAGTTTCAATAGGAAATATAATAAAAACCCCTTTATCTAAAAGCCATCAGGGACAAGCACTCAATACAAGTTAACAAGCAGGAACTGATAAGATAACATTTATATGAGGTCAGAAGTCAAATGCCAGTCAAAGGCTTTTAACCTCTTGGGTCATAAACAGGAATAGTTAAAACACATAGATAGGTATTTATCGGATTTTAAAGGTATCTGATCATTGTGAGTGAATAACGCGATGATTTAACCAATTGGGATTTATAGAAGAGGAACTTTGCCGTCGTTAACATAAAATGCAAAGCTTCTAGCCTATAATTCTTAATTTTATTATTATTTTTTTAAATTCGCCCTTCTCTCTCGTAAATCTGTAAGACCAAAGCAGACAGGCGACCAAAATGATAAACATTGTTTTAAAACAGGCGCATACTCAGTCAATACGTGGACCGATCTGTGCAATCCAAGGCTTGTCTGAGGATTCAATAGGCTAAATATTTACAGTCAACGTACATAAAAGAACAATAACCACCCTGCCTATTGTGGCGTTAATGCCACTGGAGTTTTGTTTTGTTGCTTTTGTTCGAGTCCACTAAAGTAAAAAGAAATCTCGTTCCAGAGTAAAAATGAAAAGATTTCCCTTCATTAAAAAAACAGCGCCTGATATTAAAAAAATTACCTAATTTTAAGTGCATAAATGTTGCGGGTGGATTTAGAAGAGATTTAATGACACTTCTAACCTAGCCGGGAACAGTAATTTCTCTTTCAAGTAGTTTTTATTTCCTCTTGCAGACTGAGTCTCCAAATGCTGCACCTTGCCTACATTTATGTCCAAACGTGCATTTTGTAGGTAATACTAAAAGATTAGCGAATAAAACACAATACCCATCATCCGAGAGAGAAACAGGGACTGATGGAAGGCCTTTCTAGGCCCACTGTTTCTTTAAACAGAGTTCACAATACACTAGGCGAACGTTGTGGATTTAAAACGCTTTTAAATATTTATCAGAAGTATTTTATCACCGTATTCAAATGACACCTGGAGTGCACTCACCTTTATTGACAATCTCTGTTCTGAAAGTCCATTTGCTTCGCGAAAGCCCCCCAAGCAGAACAAGGACTAACCGTTTTCATTCAGTTAATGTTTAGTAAAAAACCAAGCAACCTTAATCAGCATGCTGATTGCATCGTCAACTAACAAATAATTTACTACTCTGAGCATTGCATTCCATTAAAAGCTCATTAAATTTTCTGTTCTCCAATGAGAGCTTTAGCTTTTGAACTACATGCTTTTGCTCCGAAGTATCACTTATTCCTTTTTTTTTTTTCAGTTTTGTTTTTCACCAAAGCATAGGTGAGAATTTCAGTACCTAGACACACGAAAGGCATGGGAAAATAGATCTCAGAATTTGATTTTTGTTGTAAATTCAAGATCCTTGAGCGTCGGGGGTGTGTGTGGGGGGGTGTGTGCAGAGGGAAAAGACTTTGCTAGATTCTCACTCAAACAGTTTAACTTTGGTGAAAAATGCCCCTCTTTCCACGGAGAGGAATGGTGGTGATTTAGGTGTAGGTATGCTTGGAACGATGGCGGGGGGGAATATAACACAGCGACGTTTTGTCCTTTAAATTGGAAGCGATCGCCGAACGAAAAAGGAGGAAAGAAAATGTAAAAAAAAAAAAAAAAAAAACAACCAAAAAAAAACCACCAAAACAAACCAAACAAAAAATCTCCACAATAAGAAAAAAACCCAACAAACCAAACCCCAAGCCCCTTCTATTTTGTTTCCGTAAACAAAGAACAAAAGAAAAAAGAAAACCAACCACTCTTCGGGTTACAGAGCACAAAACTTCTTGCCTGTCCTAAATACCAGGCACTGTGGTTAGGTTGCTTTGGGGGCTCATGGGAGGAGGAAAAAGCTCATCTCCCTCAGCTTGCATACTGAGCTGCACATAATGGTTATATTTAATAAGTAAAAGACACGAAAATGTCAGCCCCTAAATTAAGATGCCTCTTTGGATTGCTAATTGTGCTCATTGCAGATTTGGGTCATTTTGCCTGAGTGACTCTGATGCGGGGCCGAGATGGCCACGGATTCCCGGTTCCCTGCGCTAATCCTGAACCCGGTGATTGCGTCAGGTGCGGTTCTGCATGCTCCAGCAGCTGGTTCATCCTCATCAATGCAAATAAGGCAACTCCTACAATCAGAGCCTCGTGAGTCGAAAGCCTGATTGCCGAGGGCAGGCTGAAGCGCGGCACAGGCTCACTTTTCACCGACTGACAAGACAACTGTCATGTCCCTCCGGTTTAAAAACGGCCTTTCGCCAGACAAAACAGACCAACAGCAAAGAAAAAAAATCATAAAAAAAAAATTAACAGGGAAATGCATCAGTTTGGGGGTGTACAAAATGTGGTCAGGTCTTCCGTGGTAGGGGGGTGAAATAAGTAAATTAAAATTAATAAAAAAATAA
>NW_010537538.1:0-7248 GCF_000687285.1 Phaethon lepturus | reverse complement strand
TCCCTTCATCCCCCAGCCTGGATTGATACTGAGGGTTGTCCCGACGCAGCTGCAACCCTGACGTAACTGATCCAGCCCGAGATTTCAGAGTGTTTGAAGCAGGAGCTCAGCAATAAGAGCAACCCTGGTTCTCCAAGCACTCAGTCAAATACTGATGATAGACTGAGTTGGAATATAAACTCTTCCGCCAACCAAAGCCTTGGTAAAAGGATCAGAAAGGGTATTATTACAAAAAAGATATGCCTTCTAATCTGGCAATCAATTGCTCTCAGCAGGTCGCGGTAGCAGTGGATATTAAGGTGCTACTGGCTTTAGTCCTATGAAAATCAGTTTTCACAATGGGATCAATGCTGCCTCTACAGCACAATTTACCTAAACCATTAGTTTCCCCATAACTTAATAGTTTTCCACTGACATGAGGAAAGCCTTAAGTTGCCTCATTACATGCTATACTGGAGCAGGTGAATTTGGCACCCACAGTTTCTGCTGTATTCACCGGTTTGTATTCTGACCTCAGACAAAAATAATGTATTTCCAACTAAGCAGCTGAAAAGCTGCAGGGCTGAGCTAAATCCGCAGCCCTGAAATGGTCCACTGTCTACATACTAAGCACAACCATGGATTGCTGTGTACACAGCACACGCTGCTCAAGGAAGGTGACTGCTTATGGTCTGCATGATGGACACCAAAGTGACATTCCCTTCCCACTCCAGGGGCATCGCCTGGCTGACTCAAAGTGAGGGTGACTGCACAAGCAAACAAGCCTCAGCTCACAGAGACCGCAAAGGAATGGATGTAGCAGGAAAGGGGCAAGCAGAGGAGAAGAAAAACATCACTGTTGGACACATGAGAGGCCACATCCAAGAATGGAAAAAGCCTCCTGCCTTCCTGCTTCAGTACTGAGTCATAAATATTCCAGTTTTCCAAGGCAACAACAAGTATGAAAACTGCTCTGGATTTCATGCAGAAAACCTACACTCATCTCTCTGCGCATGCCAAAACACTCCCCTGCCATCCCTGCTCAGAGCAACAGCAGAAGTCAAGCAGTAAGATCTGTCAACTCACCAGAGAGCTAGCGCTCAGCTGACCTCCCTGTTCTCAAACACTATTCTCAAACACTACCATCTTTGCAACCAAGCCCAGGGAGCACATAACCACCAGCTGATTTAGGAGAGACACATGGTATTAATTATGGTTGTTTATACTAGTTTTTTTCCCAGGTTTCTCCTTTTACCACCCGAACTGGACATGCAGTGCTGCTCTGCAGGGTTATCTGCCCTAGCTTGCTATGTTTTAGTGGCAAATAAAGTGATGTCACAGAATCATTAAGGTTGGAAAAGACCTTTAAGATCATCAAGTCCAACCACCAACCCAACACCACCATGCTGACTAAACCATGTCCTGAAGTGCCACGTCTACACGTTTTTTTAACACCTCCAGTGATGGTGACTCTACCATCTCCCTAGGCAGCCTGTTCCAATGCTCAACTACTCTCTCTAGACACCTTGTTCTCCTGCAAAGCACTCTGTGATTAAAAGAGACTATTGAAGGTACACTCAAAACCCACCCACTAGCAGCAATGCTACTGCACAATATTGGCACGCACAGGACTCCAGTGCCACCCAAGAGACTGGCTCTACTCCTGAGCACCCACATCCCAGTAGGCACCTAGAAAAACCGCAAAGGGGAGAGGAAACAGGACCACCAAAAACTTCTGCTAAAACGCCTCTGTAATGCAGGCTTGTAACTAAATTGTGGAGACCTCATCCACCGCTTGTGCATTTAACCTGCTGGCTTTCAGATGGAGCAGCTTTTTTTTTTCATCTGTATTATCTACAGTACTGATACTGTTAGCTGAAGGGATAAGGTCTATATATAAACAGCGAATTGACATAAATTATAATCATCACCACGACACCTCACACAGCACAGATTGCACATCCCCACCCATAATCATCATGCATGACCTGCTCATTCAGAAGGGATCTGTGGTTGCCGTAGATCACAGGCTGAACTTGAGTAATAGTGGCATTTTGCTTTGAAGCAGACAAACAGTATGTGGGGTTCTATGAATGAACATGTCATATGCAAGAGGTGGAGTAAGCCTTCCTCTCTGCCCAACAGCGGAACATGCCTCATGGACATGTCCTATATGGACAAATGGGTGAGAGGTCAAAGAGCAAGGAAAACCAGAAAGCAGTAAATTGCAAAGCAAGCGGGTTAGTGCTCTGTAGAAAACTAAGGGCTACATGAAAGCAGTTCTGGAATGTATAAAAGGCTGCTGCCAAGAGCAAGAGAATAAGCCATTCTCCACATCCTCAACAATAGGAATAGGCCTCCAGAGGGGCAGCCAGGGAAGTTTAGGTTAGGCATCAGGTATAACAGATGAAACTAGCTATTCATTTTTCCAACAAAAAAGCAGAGCAGTCAAGAAGTAAGACTGGTTTTCTTAATATTTTGCATGGTCTTGTTTGTCTCATAAGCTCTTTGCTTTACTGAATTAGAGGCATGCATTCCTGTTAATTTTCACAGGCCCTTAGTGTCAGAAACGGGAAACTATTTATTCTTCTGTCTTTGCTACTGAAGAAATGCCCATCTTAGTGTCTTGGCCAACCCAGTGTGCCATGGCATCAGGAGATTCGGTGAGAGGGGAGGGACTGGACTGCTAAGATGCAGGATGCAGCAGGTAATGTCCCAGTCACTGGGAGCTCCTAAAGAGTTGAAATGAAGAAACACAAGGAATGGCATAGCCTGGGTCCACTATGCCTGTCAGGGAGATGTAATTATAATGGCTTCTGGAGGTCTTATTCTTGTATGATTTCCGCTTGACTCAGAGGAGCAGGAAGCCTCTAATGCAGGGTTAAAAGCTGACAGCACTTTAATCTGTGAGGCAGAATACCTGGAGAAACAGAAACATGCTCCTTGAAAGACAGGGCAAACCTACAGATACAGCCTGAGAGTGGAAAAGCATCCCCTGCCAGCTGATCTGGTAGCTAACCCACCTGGCTGTTAAAAACGTACTCCAGGGCTATTTTTTATTTTTTTCCCCCTAAATGGAATATGCTTAGCACCAGCTTTCAGCCAGTGGATTCATCCTCCTTTCATCCACCACAGTGAAGACACTTTTTCTTATGAGTTCAGTCTTGTTGAAGATGATCCTTGACCACAGCTGAGAACCCTCCTAACTTTCTCTTTGGTTACCTCTTCCCTTCTAATACAGCAGACTGTCCTGGATCATCAGGATAGAGGGTACAAGATACATCATCATCATACAGTCAGCTGTACTCACGGTCACCATGTCACATCAGTCCATGATTAAACGACCTTTTGGCTGTATGTGCTTATCGGTGTATGCTTAATCTGCACGAAGAGTCTAATGTGCAGCACCTAGCTGCCGTGCAGCCAGTTGTGCAAGGTCTACCTCCTCCAAAAGACATGTTCAGCCCACAGGCAGCCATCCTGTATGCAGGCAGGCACACAGAGCCAGAACTGGGAAGTATGTGCCTGTCCATTGCGTGCTACAGTTTCGCCCAGGCTGGAGAAAGACCCACAGCAAAAGAAGTGCTAAGGGATAAAGGGGATCCATGTGTGGGAGGAAATCCTGCCATGTTCTTTAAAACAGAAAATACAAGCTGGCAGAGGCAAAGCCCGGGAAGCAACGGTGAGGCCGGTCACGAAGGCAAAGCAGGTCGCAGGAGACACCTGACAAATGCCGAGCTTAGATTGTGTTGGGCAGACGGGAACAGGGCTCACCCTCATGTGGAGCAGATGAAAGAGCTGGGGCACACTGCTCTATGGGGTTCCCCGAGGAGACAGCTCAGGACTTCAGGAAGTGCTGGAAACCATGTCGTGGGGCTCTGGCACCGCACAGAAGACTATTCAGAAACATCCAGCAAAGAGGTGCTTAAAGATGACAAACAGGGTCATGTGTCCCCATGCACATTCCAGTCAGGGGAACAAGAGCATGCCAGGGTGGAAAGAGCCCTGAAAGAGCCCTCAGGAGCTCTGCAATGTACAGTGATAGACAGAGCCTCGGCTCAGGCCTAATAATAATCAGCAACGATGATGACTCAGAGAGCTCCTTTGTTGGTGGGACATTGGAGAGGAGCAGGAAGGAGCAGAACAGAGGAGCAGGAAGCCCCTGATGAAGGACTCACTGCCCAGAGCATGTTCCTGGAAAAACAGAAATATGCTTTTCATCTCCACAACGTATTTCCATCTCCGGACAATTCTGAAGTCTGTGCTTTCAATGCACACTTAAGAAAGCACTCCATCCCGTGCACAAACGCCGTGTGTGCCCTTCAACATACAGCAAGGAAAAGAGAAGACCAGCTAAACAGTGAGATGGGGAGGAGTGCTAGCAAGGGCTGAGCATGAGAGATGGAACAGTCCAAGCCAGAAGATGAGCACCTGCTCATCCTCAGTGCAACGGCTGGAGAAAATTTTGGATGGACCTGCTCTCCGTCCCTGGAACATCTGCCAAAATTAGTAATCCCATATGAGAGGAGGTGAAGCATGGAGCGCCAGACAGCACTTGTGACCTTTTTAGCAATTTTTGCACACCTACTGCTTTCACAACAACTTTCTGTATCAGCTTAAAATAAATCCAGACCTTCCGAAAGTAAAGTACTCGGAGATTGCAGAAGCATCTGGCCCTTCCTCTACAAAGCCAGACACTACCACAGACGTATCTGGGGATGCAAATATGGAGGCCAAGGAGCTATAGAGGGGGATTAACGCTGTAGGCCTGAACCCCAGCGTACGAGAGAGAAGCGTGGTGTCCCTTGTCCAGGACACTGCTGCTTTCAACTCAGAGCAAATAGGTAACCCAAAGCACTGTCCCCAAGTTTGCATCCAGGACACATCTTGGCTCTTTTCCTCTTCTGTGTGCAAGGCTCCAGGTATTAAGCTGTTTAGAGCAACTGGTGCTCCACTCTCACAGAGGGTAGCTTCTCCCACATCCCATATTAGACCAGGCCACATCATCTGCAAGAGGGAGCATCTCTGTCTTCAGATGCGGCTTCTTTGAGCATGGGCCCTCCAAGAAGCATTTTTGTAAGCTCTAGGCTCCATACACTGAACACAAGAGCTCAGCAGGGTCTGCTGCTTTCCAGTGGGGTCTCCTGTTTTCCAGGTTACAGCAGGTACTGATGCTGCAGCACCAATGAGAGCAGCTGAACTGCATACCTAGCATAGAACTTGACCAAGAACAGGCAAAACCCATCCTGAGGGAAACAAACTGCAGCTTCCACAGCGGGGCTATGCATCCTGCACAGGCTACATAGTCCAAGGAGCACAGCTCCCCAGCAATCTGTGCAGTGTGGTCCGGTTTTCAGTTTTAGGCACCAACCACACCATGAAAAGGGCAGAATCTTGGAATAACTGGATAGCAAGAATGTCCAGAGCTATAGCTGTTAGTTCAATCTACAGATTTAATATGCCTTCCACAATGAAACTAATCTCCAGCTACCAGTACTTGGGATGAACCAAACGCAGGGCCAGAATCCCTACATGTGCCGTTGCTACAGCCCAAGACCTTTTAGCAAAGCAGCTGCCTCTGGCCCCAGATGAGGACCTGGCAACAGACTAGATTAAAGCTCAGGTTAACCCCTCTTGGAATTTCCTGTACCTCTCATTAGACCTAGTGATAATACTCAGAACACACAGGGAAAGCTCCATAGCAAATAACCTAATTAGAAGTGAAAGTCTCACATCCTCTTGGTGACCAGCACATCTGCTGAACTTGAGGGTCAGTGTCCTCTGTGGTCAGCAGGGCAGCAAGAAGAGGAAAACATGGGGAGCCCCTCCAGATCCCTCCTGCTGCTACTCCCAAGGGTCCAAGGCTGCTTTCTATGGAAGATTCCCACTTTGGCTGAAACGACGCCAGCATTTGGGCAGGGCTTGGTGTTATTTTTAACACTTGCTCACATAACTCTTTGGATGAATCCTGGGAAGAGCTTGTCACCAAAATAGTATACTGTGGGCACTATTTATACACCCACTGGCAGCACAGCGGGATATGCTAAGGAGGGAAAGCTAAAGGACCCCTTCCCTCCTCACAGCTTAGCAGCTAGGGATTTAGGGGGGCCCTAAAACACGTGTTTTTGTTTGGGCTGTTCCTCAGAAGTAAATCATCACCTGCAGAAGGCCTGATATCCTTGTCTGTCCAGTTTAGGAGATCCTTGTCCACATGGGAGGGAAGCCCAGGTACAGCAAACTTGGGGAAGACGGATGGCTGTCTGTACAGGGGCAGGCACATCCCAGTTGCTGTGGTCTAAAAAAGGAACAGTTGTGCCTGAACACCAGCTAGGTCAGAAGAAAATGCTGCTGTCCTCCTATTTTATCTATCCTTGGCTACCGCAGGGAAATCCATCAGGGTCAGCGTTTCTTGGGCAGCACCTCTTTTCCCTATACAGCCCCAGTAAAGGTGTGCAATGGTGGGGGAAGGTCAAGCATTAAATGCCAGTGAGGTTTGCTGGCAAGAAAGCACCAGACTAACAAGACTGACTCTCCTTCATACCTAGGGACAACAGCATCCTCAAGCTTATCCATATCAAAACAGCTTGCCCTAAGGGGCTGAAGAGAAAACAACCAAAACCCCTTTTGAGACTATCCAGGGAAAGGAACCTTTTCCCCTGTCTGATTTTCTGGGGTAAAAATAACTTCTCTAAAGCCATTTCTGTGCCAATTGAACTTCCTTGTTTTCTGTTTTCCACGAGTTTCTTCTCCCTCCCCCTTTCTCCCAAGACACATCCAGATTGCTCTCTCTACTTTCACGTCTCCTGGAGAAGAAACGTGACGCGCAGAACATGCACGGGACGCTGCACGAGAACAGAGAAGGCAGAGAAGCTCCCGAGCACCAGCACACCATCCTGGAGTAGAAAGGGAGCTAGAGTTTGATTTTCCAGTGTGTAGCTAAAAAGAAAATAGATATATGCATTTTCTTCCCTTGTAATAGAGGCTACAGCCCTAGCAGCATACTGACTGTCCATCAGCTACAGAACAACGCAAAATAAAACCACACTACACACTACTAATTGAAGCGTGCTCTCCAGGCAGGGGCAGGACAGGCCACATCATTACTTTCAGCAGCACAAATGGAAGGCATCAGCTCCTACCTTGCCAGATACAAACTCCCCAGATGGTGGGCTCAGCTCGCTGCAGCTGGGCGCCGGGTGCAGCGGCAGCGGCATGAGAACGGCAGCAAGACGACAGCACGCAGAGCCAGCGATAATCCAAAGCAAACCC